>NW_024068261.1:0-189855 GCF_009389715.1 Phoenix dactylifera
TCCCGCATCATGCCAAGGATCACGCATCCAAGTTGGGATATGTATTCAGCCCCTTCTCCCATCCGTATCCATATTCCACGGATCACCTCTTTCGCAACCAGCTCCCGAGATCCAGCCCTTCATCCTCTTCGTCCGCAATCTGCCTCCCGGCACCACGCCCCGGAATCAGCCGCCGTGATCCCTTCTTCCTTCTCTCCGCGTGCGCCGGACGGCTATAAGAGGGGAGGGGCGTTCGATGGCAAGGAAAAAGGGGAGCTCGGTTGGGAGAAAAACAGGAGAGACCCTCTGTTTTGGTGAAAAGAAGAAGGGAGCCGAGAGGGAAGAAGAAAAAAAAAAGAAATAAAAAAAGAGAGAAAGGAGGGGAAAAGAGAATAGTTTTGAATATTTTGGGAATAATGGGAGGTGATCAATTTTATTTGAAGATATCAATGTATCAGGGCATTGTAGTTCTTATTTTTTTTTTTATTTTGGAGCTTGTTTAAATTCTTATCTTCAATGAAATATTTCTTTTATGATATTTAAATCTTGAGTATGCCATTTACTATTCATATTTGCTAAAGTAGTCTAAGATGATCTATGCCTAGGAAGATGAGGTGTGCTGCACCCTAGGTTAGCATAATTAGGTAGACACTTCATGCTATACCTAAGATGGATCTTCCTAAACCTCTTTATGTTTTTATTTTAAAAGGCTTGTAGCCAATTTGCATGCCTCTCCAAAAGATAAACATTAAGAACACAGTCCCTAATGCAATGCTACGCGGTGGATTCCAAACCCTAGATCCATCTACTTTGATAAATTTCAATTCGTACTCATAGATTAATTTAGTTAAATCAAGTTAGCAAATTCTTTTTTTTGATTTATTATTAAAAAAATAACTAGTCTCCAATCCTTGTGGACCGACATCCGTAATCACTATCCTACAGGATACGTGTTATTGCGTGGTTTACTTTTGAAATTGAAAGAACCGATCAATTTTGGCGTCATTGCTGGGGATTGCTAGCAGAGTTATTTTTTCTATCATTAAAAAAAATAATAATAATTAAAAAAACTTTCAAAAAAATATATATATATCTAAAATAAAATAAAAATTATTTCTAT
Organism: Phoenix dactylifera; assembly: GCF_009389715.1. Taxonomy (NCBI): domain Eukaryota; kingdom Viridiplantae; phylum Streptophyta; class Magnoliopsida; order Arecales; family Arecaceae; genus Phoenix; species Phoenix dactylifera. The sequence goes on from NW_024068261.1 coordinate 1,100, forward strand.
TATTGTTACTTTTCTTATCTCCTCTTTCTCCCTCACTAATTTTTAATTTTTCTTTCTATACTATTTGTTCAGGAATCGACAAAAAAATCTAGGATGATCAAAAAGAGAACTGCTGGAAAAGGAATGCTGTAGAGGTTTGCCTAAAAAAAAAAATTTAAATTGCTAGGGAAATTCCCTTTAGTAATCTCTAAACCTTCTTATTTAAATTAATTATTAGCTTGAAATTTTGTGGTGATTGTTTGATTTTAATTTCAGCAAAAGTGTGAATGCATGCTTGATACACATACACAAATTAATCCGCACATAGTAAGGGCAATCACCCCAACAAGATAAGAGCCGGATTTCATCACCGGATTCTTGCCCAACTTAGGTGAACTCAATCTCACATAGTGTCACTTTAATTAAAATCAATTAGACGTTGGCTCCTAGGGACATTCGAGCTCAATAGAACGAAGATCACCGAAAGTTGCACCAATTTCGCTCTGTGGCTTAGTTGATGTCTAGGCAAGCTTGGTCCCTATAAGGGAGACAGTTCATCTGTTCGAGGCAAGTGGGTTTTAAGTGGGACCTTTGCGAACGCATCGTGACCCCTCCACTTACCTGGGAGCTTACCTGGTCAACTCGGTTCATTAGACCGGATTGGAGGCTTAGGTGCCCTCTTCAAACCAGTTAGGATCTAGTGATTTTAGGACAAATACAAGGATTGATGTGTTTATCTTTTATTGCATGCTTGACTGATCAAGTACTATTGTATGCAAGGGAGTCGTTCTAGAGTACGTGACCTATTACCTTTTGACCCTGAAATAGAACGGACCCTTAGGAATATTCGAGCTGAGATCAGAACATTAGAATAATCCCCACCTCTTGAGATGGCTGATAAACTTTAAAGACCACGCAATAGCACGTATCTAGTAGGATAGTGATTACGGGTATCGATCCACAGGGATTGGGGTACAGTTGTTTTTCTTTAAAAATAAAAATATTTGAAAAAGAGAATTTGTGAAGACTATTAAACTAAGTAATTTAATAAGAAATGCAATTAAAATGATCAGTTTGGAGGAACCTAGGGCGAGGAATTCACCACTAACATCAGAACAAGGGTTATTTATAATTTATTTCGTTCTTGGATTAACATGCAAATTGGCTACAAGCCTAATAAGCATTCGAATAAAATTTCACGGAAGTAATTTAGGTATAATCCATCTTTAGTTTAGCATGAAATGTCTACCCTAATCTAAGGTGGTAGCACATCGCATCTTCCTTAAGCATGAACTATCTTATTTTTACTTCAATGATCATGAAGAGCAGTTGTATAAACTTCATATTTAAAATCACAGAAATTAAATATGAGATGAAATAAAATATTCATTAGAAGCAGAATAAGGTTTATACAACTCCAAGAATAGAAATTAAAAATATAAAAACCCTTGGCCCTTTGTTAGGGCTACATCCGGCCCTGGAGAAGAGATCAGCCCTGCATGGAGTTGGAGACGGCAGCAGCAGCACAGCAGCAGGCTCCCATCTCTTCCTTCATGATTTCTTTCTTTGAAATATTTCCAAAATAACAAAACTCTTCTCTCTCCTCTTATTTTTTTATTCTTCCGTGGGAACTTGCCTGTGAACCCGAGCTCTTCTTCTCCCCGTCGTGAATTTGGCCTCTGAGGAGATGGGAGAAGCCTCCCCCCCCCCCCGGTGGGGGAAGAAGGAATGGGATCAGCCCCCTCCCCTGGTGGGGAAGAGGAGGAATGGAAGAGAATGCCTCTAGCCTTCATCATCGACTCCCTTTTATAGCCTTCACAGCCGCTGTTATCTCATCACGTCGTGGGAAGATAAAGATGACAGGAAGTAGGATAAGGCTCACGAGTGGTTAATCGTTGGGAGATAATCCGTGATGAAGCTGTTATCCTGATCCGTGATGAAGAAGATATGAGCTGCAACTGCTGCGGAGAAGATCTCGGATGCGGAAGGAGCTAGAACGGTGAAGCTTTGTTTTGAAGAAGAGGATCAGGATGATCCTCTGTTCCGTTTCCGAAACAGGGGATGATAATGTTCGGATAATGTTCACGGCTGGGAGATGAAGCTCAATCGCAAAGGATTCGGGAAGATGAGGAGAACATGATGAAGTTCAAAGCTGTTAATCCAAGGGATGAAGTTGTTTGGGATACAATCATCTCGGGAGGTAGATTTGAAGTGATCCAGTTAGATGAAGAACTGATCGGTTTGGGATGCAGGAGCTTCGGAAGACATGGGAAGCTGATTTACTTGGGATTCCTTTTGACGTGGATGAAGGGAAGGGATCACGAAAGCATGGGATCATGATAAGATTAAGATGCCGTTGGGAAAGATATGAGTTAGTTCACGGAAGGAAATGGTTGGGATTCATTCGGGAAGATGCAAATGGGATACTCGTAACAGGGGAACTGCTGGCAGTGGTTGGAATCGGATTCATGGATGGATGCTGCTGGTTTGGATTTAGTTTAACAGAGCCCTGTTCGTTGGAAGCGGGAGATCACCCACGGTTGGCTGGTTTTGCTGAGATTTGGAGCTATCCATGGAGGGTAGACAGATCCGTGGGTGGTTGGATCGATGAAGACTCGGACTCTGTTCCGAAGCAGGGGTTGCGGAAGGAATGAAGATCTTGGATGACCGAAGCATGGAGGAAGTCGACGAGATAGGCTTAGATGCTGGATGCGAAGATCATGGGATATGGCCTGATCTGTTCAATGCGAAGGAGAAGCTTGGACGATGGCTGGAAACGGTTGGTTTGGACACTGGGACTTGGCTGGGAGGAGCTGGATCTTATCGTGGGTCACGGAAGGATGAAGCTGAGGAAGCTGGGGAGCAGGGGATCTTTGGATAAGGCTTGGGATTTGTTGATAAATACTGAACGGTAATGAAGGGGATATGAGAAGTTAAGTTGTTTTGTCAACGGAGAGGAGCTGGGGGTTGTGTTTAGAGATGGAATAAGGATGGGTTGAGGCTTTGAGATCCGTGCAATTAGATGATATACTTTGAGATATAAGAAACAAATAATTGAAGAGATTTTATTAAAATTGGATCATGTGGAAAAAGAGTTGGGTGACTGAATCAGAGGGTCTTGATTTGCGGGGTGCATATGATTTGGATTCAGGGATCATCCCAAATAAGTTTGACTTGACCTGCATTCATTAGGCTTAATTATTAAATAATTAAATCAACTCGAATTACCTCTGATAATTATTAAAATGCAATGATGATGGTAACATATTTTATGGTTAACTTTACGAAATATGTGAATTAAAATAATGATAAGTGCTATGAATAAAAGGTTAATTTATGCATTATTTAGCACTTATCACACCCCCCAACCTACATTTTGCTAGTCCTCAAGCAAAATAAAAGCTAACTCACTTTCGCAGGAATCGCGATTGCATTTACCGTATGCAATAAGGCTTTAAACCCCTAGGTGGCCCTAGTGGACGAGTTTTGTCTCGTGAGGGTTTCCGGCTCAGATACCCACAAAACTGTGTCGAAAAAATTTATTTTATTGTTTTATAAAATCTAATTTCAAATGCATAGGTGCTAAAAATTTCAAAAGCACACAAAGTTTTAATTACTAAGTCAGCCCAAATTCTAAATCAGTATGCAATTTAAGTTGAAGTCATTAAGTTTCTGTTAGAGAGTTGTAAGGCTAATTTATACTTGGGTGCTCGGTGATGTATGGACCATACACAAGCTAAGGCTTTAGATCCCCAAAATACTGCTAAAGCTAGTAGTTTCCAAGAATTGGTCAGATAAGGCCTAATCACTGATTCAAAATCATTCTATCTTGCAGGATTTCGAGAGTTGTGGATGTTTACTTTAATACCTCATAGGCTTTATCTGTAATATTCCAGTTTACTCGAATTTTTACAACGACGGCTTTCACACTATCGTCTTTTTCAAGGTCAATATTATTTTTTCTTTTTTCTTTTCTTTTTTTTTTATTTTATATTTATAAATAAATAATGCACTTTTACTCTTGTAATGCTTCCTCCGTGTAGCGAGCATTCAGTCAACAACTCCCATGCCAGATGGCATAAGGTGTTGGGCATCAAGACTCCCCTACGGACCTATGCTCGGGTTCATCATCACAAGCCCGCTGACCTTTGACAATAGGTAGCCCTTTTCGATGTACCTGACTAAATTCACTTTTTTTTTCTCTTTTTTTTATATATAAATATGGGATAATAGTGAATTAGATAGGAATGATTCATCAGGACTCAAGGTTGCTACCAGACTTAACAACATAATGTTGAACCTAACCCTTAGAAGTGCAGGCCATGTGTGTTGTGAAATTCCAAAGTAAAAATTATCTTACAACTCGCTTAAAAGAACTTTTAATAAAAAGAACTCAAATTGACTTACTCCTGACTAGTTATTGGGCTTTTTTTTAGATTTTATATACTTTGTGTATTCATCATTTCAGCACTAAGGCATAGAAATTAGGTTTTTTTTTTTTTTGAGATAAAACTTATTTATTTTTTTTTTGAGATAAAACTTATTTAAAAATACGAAAACTTTCTTCAAATTCGAATCCTATACCCCCCAACCTAGATCAGACATTGTCCTCAATATTTTTTTTTGATGAATTTTTTTTTGAATATTATATTATTATTTTTATTGTTTTATATATTTTTTTATTTTGGACGAAAATATGATGCATATGGAGGATAGAAACATTGTACCTTAGTTGCATCAGTAATATGAGGACTCCTGAAAAAAATATGACAAGAAAATGTGCAAAAATAATCTATGAAAATTGGGTTGCCTCCCAACAAGCGCTAAGTTTAACGTCTTCAGCCAGACGCAGTGCATCCTTAATTATATCATGTCGGGTTCATGCCGAGTTTTCCAAAGAAGAAAATTTGTGGGAGACTGATTATCGAGCACGGAGTTGACTGCCTCTATGGTCTTGTCGATATCAAAGTCAAAATGGGCCAAGAATGCATTAAAAGAAAAACACATCGATTCCTTATATTTATCCTAAAATCACTAGACAGCTCCTAACTGGTTTGAAGAGGGCACCTAAGCCTCCAATCCGGTCTAATGAACTAAGTTGACCAGGTAAGCTCCCAGGTAAGTGGGGGGGTCACGATGCGTTGCAAAGGTCCCACTTAAAAACCACTTGCCTCGAACAGATGAACTGTCTCTCTTAAAGGGACAAAGCTTGTCTAGACATTAACTGAGCCACAGAGCGAAATTGGTGCAACTTTCGGTGATCTTCATCCTATTGAGCTCGAATGTCCCTAGAGGCCAACGTCTAATTGATTTTAATTAGAGTGGTAACTATGTGAGAATTGATTCACTTAATTTGGGCAAGAATCTGGTGATGAAATCCAGTTCTTATCTTGTTGGGGTGATTGCCCTTACTATGTGCGGATTAATTGGTGTATGTGTATCAAGCATGCATTCACACTTTCGCTGAAATTAAAATCAAACAATCACCACAAAATTTCAGGCAAACTGGGAATCAATTTAAATAAGAAAGGTTTAGAGGTTACCAAAGAGAATTTCCCCAGCAATTTTTTTTTAATATTTTTTAGGCAAACCTCTACAGCATTCCTTTTCCAGCAATTTCCTTTTTGATCGTCCTAGATGTCTTCTTCGATTCCTGATTAAATAATACCAAAATCAAAAATTAGTAAGAGAGAAGAAGGAGATAAGGAAAGTAACAAAAAAATAGAAAATATTTTTATTTTATTTTAGATATATATTTTTTTGAAAGTTTTTTTTTTGAAAGTTTTTTTTTTATGAAAAGAAAAATAACTATGCTAACAATCCCCGGCAACGGCGCCAAAAATTGATAAACTTTAAAGACCACGCAATAGCACGTATCTAGTAGGATAGTGATTACGGGTATCGATCCACAGGGATTGGGGTACAGTTGTTTTTCTTTAAAAATAAAAATATTTGAAAAAGAGAATTTGTGAAGACTATTAAACTAAGTAATTTAATAAGAAATGCAATTAAAATGATCAGTTTGGAGGAACCTAGGGCGAGGAATTCACCACTAACATCAGAACAAGGGTTATTTATAATTTATTTCGTTCTTGGATTAACATGCAAATTGGCTACAAGCCTAATAAGCATTCGAATAAAATTTCACAGAAGTAATTTAGGCATAATCCATCTTTAGTTTAGCATGAAATGTCTACCCTAATCTAAGGTGGTAGCACATCGCATCTTCCTTAAGCATGAACTATCTTATTTTTACTTCAATGATCATGAAGAGCAGTTGTATAAACTTCATATTTAAAATCACAGAAATTAAATATGAGATGAAATAAAATATTCATTAGAAGCAGAATAAGGTTTATACAACTCCAAGAATAGAAATTAAAAATATAAAAACCCTTGGCCCTTTGTTAGGGCTACATCCGGCCCTGGAGAAGAGATCAGCCCTGCATGGAGTTGGAGACGGCAGCAGCAGCACAGCAGCAGGCTCCCATCTCTTCCTTCATGATTTCTTTCTTTGAAATATTCCCAAAATAACAAAACTCTTCTCTCTCCTCTTATTTTTTTATTCTTTCGTGGGAACTTGCCTGTGAACCCGAGCTCTTCTTCTCCCCGTCGTGAATTTGGCCTCTGAGGAGATGGGAGAAGCCTCCCCCCCCCGGTGGGGGAAGAAGGAATGGGATCAGCCCCCTCCCCTGGTGGGGAAGAGGAGGAATGGAAGAGAATGCCTCTAGCCTTCATCATCGACTCCCTTTTATAGCCTTCACAGCCGCTGTTATCTCATCACGTCGTGGGAAGATAAAGATGACAGGAAGTAGGATAAGGCTCACGAGTGGTTAATCGTTGGGAGATAATCCGTGATGAAGCTGTTATCCTGATCCGTGATGAAGAAGATATGAGCTGCAACTGCTGCGGAGAAGATCTCGGATGCGGAAGGAGCTAGAACGGTGAAGCTTTGTTTTGAAGAAGAGGATCAGGATGATCCTCTGTTCCATTTCCGAAACAGGGGATGATAATGTTCGGATAATGTTCACGGCTGGGAGATGAAGCTCAATCGCAAAGGATTCGGGAAGATGAGGAGAACATGATGAAGTTCAAAGCTGTTAATCCAAGGGATGAAGTTGTTTGGGATACAATCATCTCGGGAGGTAGATTTGAAGTGATCCAGTTAGATGAAGAACTGATCGGTTTGGGATGCAGGAGCTTCGGAAGACATGGGAAGCTGATTTACTTGGGATTCCTTTTGACGTGGATGAAGGGAAGGGATCACGAAAGCATGGGATCATGATAAGATTAAGATGCCGTTGGGAAAGATATGAGTTAGTTCACGGAAGGAAATGGTTGGGATTCATTCGGGAAGATGCAAATGGGATACTCGTAACAGGGGAACTGCTGGCAGTGGTTGGAATCGGATTCATGGATGGATGCTGCTGGTTTGGATTTAGTTTAACAGAGCCCTGTTCGTTGGAAGTGGGAGATCACCCACGGTTGGCTGGTTTTGCTGAGATTTGGAGCTATCCGTGGAGGGTAGACAGATCCGTGGGTGGTTGGATCGATGAAGACTCGAACTCTGTTCCGAAGCAGGGGTTGCGGAAGGAATGAAGATCTTGGATGACCGAAGCATGGAGGAAGTCGACGAGATAGGCTTAGATGCTGGATGCGAAGATCATGGGATATGGCCTGATCTGTTCAATGCGAAGGAGAAGCTTGGACGATGGCTGGAAACGGTTGGTTTGGACGCTGGGACTTGGCTGGGAGGAGCTGGATCTTATCGTGGGTCACGGGAGGATGAAGCTGAGGAAGCTGGGGAGCAGGGGATCTTTGGATAAGGCTTGGGATTTGTTGATAAATACTGAACGGTAATGAAGGGGATATGAGAAGTTAAGTTGTTTTGTCAACGGAGAGGAGCTGGGGGTTGTGTTTAGAGATGGAATAAGGATGGGTTGAGGCTTTGAGATCCGTGCAATTAGATGATATACTTTGAGATATAAGAAACAAATAATTGAAGAGATTTTATTAAAATCAGATCATGTGGAAAAAGAGTTGGGTGACTGAATCAGAGGGTCTTGATTTGCGGGGTGCATATGATTTGGATTCAGGGATCATCCCTGTTACGGGGGAACTTAGCCACCATGCCCCACGTGACCGGCACGTGCGCCCAGGAAGACTACGGCTGCCCCTTAATCCAGCAATCCGACCTCGTGTCGGATATCTTCGGTTCCGCAGCTCGACCCCGAGTCGGCTGCCCCTTGATCCAGCAATCCGACCTCGGGTCGGATATCTTCGGCTCCGCAGCCCGACCTCGAATCGGCTGCCCCTTGATCCAGCGATCCGACCCCGAGTCGGCAAACTCTTGACAACAGCAGACTGTTCCCCTGGGGCACGCCGCGGCCCCCTGCTCCACTACTCCCTACAACGGCCGTATCCGGCGCTGCCCCACGACGCCCTGTAACGACCATGTCAGTGGCAACCCCATCGTGCCACACGATGACCAATCCCCAGAAAAACCCCCCAGCCTGATATATATGCGACTGGGGGGGGAAGGGGAGCGTAAGCAAGATTTTCCAGAGTATTATCTTACCTGCTACCTCTTCTTCTCCTTCGATCTCCCCTAACTTGATCGTCGGAGGGCCCCCACCACCTCGGTGGTGGTGCAAGGCTTGCTTGCAGGTTTCCCGGCGGAAGGTGGAGCGCAACCGAAGTAATTCCAAGGGAACCCCGTTCATACCGCTGTGCCAATCGTTCTCGGTTTGGACCCCCAGCAACAGTTGGCGCTAGAGGAAGGGCCCGGATCTCAGAGCGATCGTAATGGCACGGCGAGGTGGTCGTGGAGCTTCCAATGCTTCCGGTCGCGGGGCCTCTCGCGCCTCTGGCCGGAGGGCCGCTGCATCTCCAACACACTCTCAGCAACACTCCACCTCCCCACCGCCCGCTCAGACGGTCGAAGCCGCCCAGTTCGACCAGCTAACCCAGCAGGTTCGCACCCTCGCGGAGGCGGTGCAGAATCCGCAGGGTGCGATGTCCCGGGTGCCGCAGCGGGTTCAGGAGCCGCCGCTGCCTGAGCGTTCGCCTGTCCTCCTCAACCCGCGCTCCTTCCTCTCCCATGGGGAGGAGCGCCGGCGCGAGGAGGATTCTCTCGCACGCTCCATTCTGCCGGGACCTTCCCACCGGAGCTGCGCGGGGTCCGAGAGGCGGGCCCGGGCGCGTTCCCAGACCCCCCAGTCCTCGAGGAACCCACGCTCCAGTCGGTCCCCCTCTCGCCGCTCCTTGTCTCCCACCCACCGGACGCGCTCCCTGGACCGGCGGGTGGACGATCTCCACCGACAACTCCAGGTCCTGAAGGGCCATTCCAAAGATCCCTTCGCCGACTTAGAGATCTCCTCCCAGCTGGCGCTCGCCTCGAGGATCCTGCGGACCCCGAATCCGCCGAGGTTCAAAATGCCGGCGATCGAGCCCTATGACGGGGCGGCGGACCCGCGGGATCACGTCGAGAGTTTCAGGACCCTTATGCTCCTCCACGGAGCATCAGATCCCCTTCTCTGCAAGGCTTTCCCGGCAACCCTCCGTGGCCCGGCGAGGGCGTGGTTCGCCGGGCTGGAGGCTGACTCAATCCGGTCCCTCGACCAGTTCACTCGCCTCTTCGTCACTCATTTCGCCGTCAGTAGCCGGCAGCGACTGGTCTCCGACTCCCTCTTCGATGTCCGGCAAAACGAGGGAGAAAGCCTGCGGGATTATCTTACCCGCTTCAACAGGGCTACGCTGGAGGTCCGGAACCTGAGTCAGGAAGTAGCTCTTTCAGCCCTGAAGCGTGGCTTCCAGAAGGGCAGACTCACCTTCTCCCTGGACAAACGCCTGCCGCGGAGCTTCCCAGAGCTGTTGTCCCGGGCGAACCAGTATGCGGACGCCGAGGAGGCGGCCGCCCACCGGAGCAAGGAGGCCGCCGAGATCCCTCCAAAGCTTGGGAAGAAAAGGCGGAAAGAGGCACGCCAGAGGAGGAGCCCGACGCCCCAGCGTCGGCGCAGAAGCCCGTCGCCGGCGAAGAACCACGGCGCCCCACGCCCTCGTTCTCCGCCCCGACGTTTCAACCGGTACACCCCTCTCCTGACTCCCCGGGCCCAGATCCTTATGGAGATCAAGGGGCGGGAGGACCTCCCGGCCCCGAGACAGATGCGGAAGATCCCTGGGAAGAGGCCCTCCCGAGCGTACTGTGAGTACCACCGAGACCACGGCCACGACACAGAAGACTGCTTCCAGCTTCGGGACGAGATCGAGGCTCTCATCCGCCGGGGGCGTCTCGGTCGATATGTGAGCGACCGACGTCCCCCCGCTGACCCGCGTCCGGCCGACCCGGCTCCTCCGGAGCCTCGGGAGCAGAATCGACCCGTTGCGGGCGTGATCCACACTATCACTGGGGGCTGCCCCCGGCCCGTGAGGAACGCAGAGGGCTCGACGGAGGCGTCAGGTGCGGCCGTCGCAAAGAGGCAGAGGGTCGGCAATGTAATCACCTTTTGTGATGAGGATGTAAAGGGGGTTCAGACCCCCCACGATGACGCCATGCTGGGCTTGTCCAGACAATCGTTGCGCAAAATATCCACCCCCCTCATAGGATTCACCGGCGACGCTGTCCCGGTGGAAGGTGTCGTTGAGCTGCCTGTGACTGCGGGCGTCGCACCCGCAGAAGCCACGGTGCGACTCGGGTTCTTGGTCGTCCGTGTTCCCTCGGCCTACAACGCTATCCTCGGACGACCCGGGCTGAACGCCCTTCGCGCGGTGGTCTCCACGTACCACTTGCTCATGCGGTTCCCCACGACGGTCGGGATCGGGGAGGTCCGAGGTGACCAACCGACCGCACGGCAATGTTTCCTAGCGACCTTCAAAGGGAAGAAGCCCGCAGAAGCCCTAAGCGTCGAGTCCCTTGATGCCAGAGACGAGGTGGCCTTGCGGCAGGGGGAGCCGGCCGAGGGAGTGATCGAAGTTCCCCTCGAGGAAGGCCGCCGGGACCGGGCGGTCCGGGTCGGCGCCAATCTCGACCCGGGAGCTCGGGCCCGGTTGGTGGAATTCCTCCGAGCCAATGCCGATGTTGTTGCCCAAGGTGACAAGCCAAGAGGGGGGGTGAATTGGTTTCTTCTAAATTTTGGTGCTTTAAACGTTTTCTTAATTAAGTGCGGTGGATGCTTCCTTAAACTATTTGAATGATTTAAACTAGTGCAAAGATAGAAGATGATGCAAGAATAAACGTAAGCACAAGCACAACACAAACACAACAATATATAGTGGTTCGGTGCTCTCCTTAGCACCTACGTCCACTCCCCAAGCGTCCCCTTGGGAATTCACTATAATTCCGCGGATTACAGTTGGATTGTTTTCCGGGCTCACAATCCAAAAACCTTTGTTGGTTTTATGGGCTCACCAACGAACCTATACACTTGGTTTTCCGGGCTCACAAAAAACCTTTGTTGGTTTTGCGGGCTCACCAACGAACCTATACACTTGGTTTTTTCGGGTTCACCAAAAACCTTTGTTGGTTTTGCGGGCTCACCAACGAACCTATACACTTTGGTTTTCCGGGTTCACCAAAAATCTTTGTTGGTTTTGCGGGCTCACCAACGAACCTTTACAAAGTGTTTAATAACAAAAGGAAAGATTCAAACTCCTAAATGAGCATATAAAACAATATGAACTACAAAGAAGAGTTAGAAAGTATTTATCGCTTTGAAGTCGCTTTGCTCTTCTTTGTCAAGGATGCTTCACTCTTCAAGGGAGGATGGAGCTCTTGATGACTCTTTGAATCTGCTCAACCCCTTTCTTTTGACTCTTGAATGAAGCACTTGGATGAAGCTTGCCTTGCTAGGGTTCTCTCTTGAATGCACTTGATGTCTTGTCCCAAAAGCTTGCTTCCTCTGATGAATATTCCCTCTTAAATACTTCTCCAACCTCCAAATAGTCCTTTCTGACCGTTGGATTGAAGAAACTAGCCGTTTATAGCCGTTGGGAGTCCAAAAAGCATTTCTGCACAACTAGCCGTTATGTTCAGCCCGTGTTTGGGTCGGCTCAACCTGTCCTTGGGTCGACCCAACCTTCACTTGGGTCGACTCAAACGTTCCTTGGGTCGACCCTCTCAGAAACCACAGAAACCTCAATTTCAGCCTTCCTTCCCATGGTCGACCCAACCATTCTTTGGGTCGACTCAAAGTTCACTTGGGTCGACTCAAATTCTTCTTGGGTCGACCCTCTCAGTAATTCCAGAGAACCGTTTTCTGTCTGTCTTTCTGTCTTGCCCTTTGGGTCGACCCTCTCAGAGTTTGGGTCGACTCAAGCTTGGGTCGACTCAACCACTGTATGGGTCGACCCTCTCAGTAAATCCAGAGAGCATTCTTCTGTTGTGTTTTGAGGTTCTTTCGAGGTTGGGTCGACTCATGCTTACCTTGGGTCGACCCAACTCACTGTTCATTTGTGCCATTTTTGCAGGAGTGTGCCAGATGACTTCTTGATGTGCCGGGGTCGACCCAATTAACCTATGGGTCGACTCAATCCACACTTTGCTGCATTCTCAAGGTTAGATTCATCCAAATAAACAAGACCATATATAATTTTCAATTAAACAAATGTACTGAGAGTAATGAACTTATAAATGAAGTATCAATTTAACTTATAGCATGCTCTAGATAATTACTTGTTAATCATCAAAATAACACTATCATCCTCAATCTCCCCCTTTTTGATGATTACAAAATAAAGAGTATAAGCCTATTGATACTTGTCTTTAAAATCAGTTTATAAAAGGGATTAAATTGCTGAATTTCAGCTTTTCATATATACTTGTGAAATCTCCCCCTATATCATTCAAATGTTGCCAATTTGACTTTTTGAATTGCTCCCCCTTTCATTTATAATTCATTAGCAATGAAACTTCAAAAATTGGAGATAAACTCTGAGTTTCAGGTTATGTATCGGGGTGCGAGAGGTGCGTGCCAAATTCTGAATTTATGTGTGCCAAATTCTGAAATTTGATATAAATTTTTGAGTTGATCATTTTCATTGTTGCAAATTGCTCCCCCTTGGATGTATATGCTTTCCTATATGATTTTCAATTTGTTTTACAAATTATTTCTCTTTCTTTCTTTACTTCTCCTCTTATTACTCTTTCTTTACTTCTCCCCCTTTTTGTTACTCTATTTACTCTAAAGATATCTTTACTTCTCCCCTATTACTCTTTCTTTACTTCTCCCCCTTTTTGTTATCATCAAATAGGTACATGGGAAAAGATGCAATAAATACCAAACTTCAAACTTCATTGATCAAAAATAGGAACATTTTAGTATATCAAAAGCAAAAGCAAATACAATATTCCTCAATCAAAGTTTAAAGATGCATGATAACCACCAAATACATATGAGAACTAGATAAATATCCTAGTCTCTAAACAAGATCGTGAGACTCTCCCGGATGGCTTGGCTACGGCTCTCTCGGGTCCCATTTCTCCAAGATCTTGAAGTAATCTACTGTTTGGAGATGATTGGAGAAGATTTGAGAGTGGAAAATAAGGTTTTCGGAAGAGGACAAAGGGTAAACAGTGCCCTAGATAGCTCACGGGTCCCCCTTTTAACAGTGGGATCCCGACGTTGGGTCGACTCAAGAAACTTCTTGGGTCGACTCAACGTTGGGTCGACCCTATTCTGGGTTGGGTTGACCCAAGTGCAGAATTTTTCTTTTCTCTTCCTTTTTGCTTCTAAAAATTTTCCTTGCTTCCAATCCTTATAAATTCTTTCTGGGACAATGATACATGAGTAAGGAATCTATAGATAACAAATTTGACTCATATTTCATGGATTTTTAGAAATTGGAGGAATGTATCATGAGACTACTTGCTCCCTTTTATATTTCTTCAATAAAAAGGATCACATATACCTAATTCTCTCCTTAGCGTGCAGAATCTATCTTCACTCAAGGATTTTGTGAATATGTCGGCTAATTGTTTTTCAGTGCATATATGCTCAATACATATGTTTCCATTTTGCACATGATCCCTAATAAAATCATATCTTATTTCTATGTGTTTGGCTTTAGGAATGAGATATTTAGGATATAAGCCAGAAGTGATCTCTAAATGTAGATTCCAAAGATAGTTTTGAAATCAAGTGTAGATGGAATCTTTTTCAAGTTATTTCAAGGAGTATCAAGAATAATATTCAAAGAAGGCACGAATGAAAACTCAACATCTTTATATATATATATTAAGTATATAACAAGATGAGAGCAATCTAATTAATTTTCAGAGTATAGTATAAGAGCAAATAAAGATCAAAACTTATATACTCAAAAAACATAAGATTATGTTGAATCCTTAATTCTTAATGACTTCAAAATTCTTTCATGATATAAAAGTATTGGAGCATAGGTACCAAAGTATGAATTTATGCAATGTAGGATACATAAAATTCAGGGCTTTGAAAGTTCTTTGAAAGCTCTCTCAAAGACTTTCTTTTACTCCTTTAAAGATCATATCATCAAAATCAATTAAAATGAATTGGCTCATGATTGAAACACTAAAGTGCAAGCCAATAAGAGCTCATTAGTAGATTCCAAAGTAAATTTTCAATACTAAGACAAATGGAATCCTTTTCACTTAGTTTTCAAAACAAGTGATTTACCGATTAAGTACAGATGAAAATCCAACTTTCAAAAGATATTCAATGAGGCACAAAGTTCAATACCACTTTACATTTAGTATTCTTTCTCTCATCTTTAGTTGTGAATTTACATGATTAAGTTCTATATGATCTCTCCCTCTGAAATTTTCTTTCTCCTCCTTAATTAATCATTCCATTTGAGAGTTTTAGAATTTGTTCAATAAAATTGTCAATCTCGAAAATATATTTTCATAAGACTCAAGGTTTGAGATAAGACAACCTTTATAGAACTCATCTCAAGGTATAAACTTATTATATAATTAAAGCAAGTCTTGCAATATAAGGAGGTTCATCAAAATCAATCCATAAAATTCAAGGTATGCATCAAATTAAAGTAACTTTAGGATAAGATACTGAATATCTAAAGCTCCCCCTTAAAAGATGCATTCTTCTTTAATTATTCTTATCTTTTGTTGAATTTCAGATTTTAATGATAAACGTGAATAAAACTGAAACTTTATGATATCAAGAATGTAGAGTGATCTAGAATTATTCAAAATTTATAGCAATCACTCTTTTTAATCTTTTAAGAACAAGTTATGCTTCCTCTTAATCTTTGAGAAGATGTACTGAAATATTAATCAGAAAATAATTCATTTGAAGCTCAAATTCTTTCAAAAGCATTTACATTTTCTTTCTTTTAAGAATCATTTGAGTGAGCTGAAATATTTCTAAACTTAAGATCATTCACTCTTTTAATAATATATATATATACATATATATTTTGATAGAAGTCTTTAATAATGTAGGAGAGAAAAAAAAAATATAGATGATCATTGAAGTATATATATTTATAGAACTCAATTTCTTAATCAAAGTTTTTCAGCAATGTATATATGAAGCACAATAAATCTTTTCAATATCAAAAATAAAATCACATATTTAAAAATATTTGTTTGCAATCAAGATCATCGAAAGACACATCATTCAGACCAATATTAGTACACTTTGAAGATAAGAAATGATATGTTTCAGATGCGTATCGGGGCAAGCAATCAAGGCATCAGAATTATTCTATTTTTCTTAAGCTGTAGTTTTATCTAGAAATTCATATTGAGTTTAAGCTTTTATACAAAATCAGATTCTGAATTTCATAAAGATTCTCAAGGAGGCTTTCAAGGTTGTAATTTGAGATATGTATCTTCTCATTTGTTGCTCATCTTAAACTATTAAGATTGAAAACACATATTTCAAAAACATTAGAGCACATCCAGAATCTTTGTAATTCATATTGAATTTTGGTACAAATTGGAGGACATTATGTACTAATGTTAGGCAAGTTGAAAGATAAATTATAATCAATTCATTTTACCTAATTTTTTAATTTCTTTCTTTAACCATTCAATGAACATTTTGATTATCTTCATTTATTTTTCGGTTTTACTTTTCTATGCTCTATATTCTATTTGCTCCCTATCCGGTGGAGTTGGAAGGGGCACGAGGTACTACCACTAGCCTCCCTCTTGTGCCGTCCCTAATATGCCCTACACCGAATAGTTGGGTCAAATAGTGTCGGGTACTACCACTAGCCTCCCCATTGACACCATCCCTATGATGAGCAATATAGAAGGGTTAAAATGTTTACTTCAAACTTTTCTTGTAATTAATTACGGATTTTATCTCTTCCAAAGGAATGTTCATATTAGTCTTACAAATGTGCCAAATGTATTATGCTTATTTTTCTTTTCCTTAAGATTGAAGTATTTGCCTTTACTTAGATTTTACTTCTCTTGAATAAGATCCATTTTCTTTTCTTTATCTCTCTCTCTTTTTGTTATTCTCAAGTAATTTACATGAAAGAGCAGAATAAAGAAATGATCTTGTATATCATATAGATGTATATCATGCAAACAACATTTTCAATATGCTCAAGGATTCATATCTTCTCACAAGTTATTTTAAATCAAAATTTTAAGCATAAACTTGTATATTTCATGGTTATTATATAGGCAAAGAAATATTTTAGTTTGAGCAAACCATGAAACAATTATCATTAGCTTGAGAATGAAGCATGATATCAAGATGATCAGCAATTAAAGGTTTAATCATGCTACCATATAATTTCAGACTATTGATGTTGCTCAACTAACTCACAGGAGAAGGGTTTAGATTACCAGTGCATTTAGCATTCTTCAAGCCAAATACCTTTTAGCTTCTTTACACCCTTGGCTGAAGAAAGTCTCTTTTTTTTGTTTGCAAGGGAATGTTTATTGTATCTTTCATCGAGGTGTCCTTCAAGTTGAAATTTCTTGCTCATAAATCCTGTATCATTAACAAAATCTTTTTCTTTCTTGAAGGAAAGTCATTAGTTTCTTCAAGATACAAAACATTCATACAATATATTTCTTAGCTAGATGACTCAACATAAGATATGACAATAATTCAATATTAAGTCACTTTACTCAAGAGATTGTCTAAATATAAGCAAGCACAAGTCACTTGAACTAAAGAGATAACTTCATTAAGTAAAATGGTTCAAGGACAAGCATGTGAGGCAATAGAAGGATTCATCAAGGTCAAATCAATTTTTTTTTTATTTTCAGAATTAATTTAGCTTAGATTCTATTTGCTTAAGATAATTATCAATAAGATATACAAGTTGAGTTTTAATCAAATTATCTTAAACAATTGTTTCTATCAAAATTCAGATTGTTACATAGAATCAAAGTGATAAACTATATTCTCAATAAAAGATCTAGTTTTAATAAGAATAATATAAATTGATCTTTCTACAACTAGTATCTTTTCATTGAATATTCTATATGCATTGCTTAAAGAGTAATATCCAAAGAAATACTTATTTTATCAGATTTGGCATATATTTCATTCTTGAGAATATAATATGTATAACTGAAAAACATGAAGGTATGCAACATTTGATTTTCTATTTTTCATGAGTTCATATGGGGTTTTCTTTAAAAATAGATTTAATAGAAATCTTATAATATGACAAGCTGTGATGATAGTATTAATCAACTGCTATCACAAAGCATTGTCCTTACACAACAAAGGTTCTATTTTTTTTTTTTTTTTTTTTTTATAACCCCTATATGCAATAGTATTCTTGGTGCAAGCACAATTGTATTCAATACCATTTTATCAACAAATTGGTTTTCAAAGCTGTGCCATGAATTTTCACAGTTTGCAAACCTTTTTCATTTGAAACCTTTTGTAAGTTTGTGCCAAGGCAGAAAATATTTCAATTTAAGTGCCAAGAATAAAACTGTTATGGGGGAATTGAGCCGCCATGCCCCACGTGATCGGCACGCGTATCCAGGAAAGCTACAGCTGCCCTATGATCCAGCACTCCGACCCCGAGTCGGACCTCCTCGGCTCCGCAGCCCGACCCCGGGTCGGCTGCCCTATGATCCAGCACTCCGACCCCGAGTCGGACCTCCTCGGCTCCGCAGCCCGACCCCGGGTCGGCTGCCCTATGATCCAGCACTCCGACCCCGAGTCGGACCTCCTCGGCTCCGCAGCCCGACTCCGGGTCGGCTGCCCTATGATCCAGCACTCCGACCCCGAGTCGGACCTCCTCGGCTCCGCAGCCCGACCCCGGGTCGGCTGCCCTATGATCCAGCACTCCGACCCCGAGTCGGACCTCCTCGGCTTCGCAGCCCGACCCCGGGTCGGCTGCCCTATGATCCAGCATTCCGACCCCGAGTCGGAGATCTTTTGATAACGACATGCTATTCTCCAGAGGCACGCCGCGGCCTCCTGCTCCACTACTCCCTGCAACGGCTGTACCCGATGCTGCCCACGATCTCCTGTATCAACCGTACAAAGCGGAGCTCCACTACGCCCTGCCATGACCGTACCCAGCGCTGCTCCACGACGCCCCGTAACGGCCATGTCAGTGGCCATTCTATCGTGCCCCACGACGACAAACCCCCCTGAGAGACCTCCCAGCCAGGTATATATGCGGCTGGGGGGAGAAGGGGGGGGTAAGCAATACCTCCCAGAGCACTCTCTCCCACTTGTGATTATCATCTCTCCTCCTCCAATCTCCTCTGACTTGACCGTCGGAGGGCCATCACCACCCTGGTGGTGGTGCAAGGCTTGTTTGCAGGTTCCTTGGCGGAAGGTGGAGCGCGACCAGCACCAACCAAGACAACTCAGGCGGAACCCCGTTCACACCGTCGTGTCAATCGTTCTCGGTTTGGACCACCAGCAACAGTTGGCGCTAGAGGAAGGGCACGAATCTCAGAACGATCGTAATGGCACGGCGAGGTGGTCGCGGAGCTTCCAATGCTTCCGGTCGCGGAGCCTCTCGCGCCTCTGGCCGGGAGGCTGCTGCGTCCCCAACACACTCTCAGCAGCATTCCACCGCTTCTCCTCCCATTCAGACGGTCGAACCTGCTCAGTTCGACCAGCTAGCCCAGCAGGTTCGCACCCTCGCGGAGGCAGTGCAGAATCTGCAGGGTGTGATCTCTCGGGTGCCGCAGCGGGCTCAGGAGCCGCTGCTCCCCGAGCACTCGCCTCTTCCTCACAACCCGCGCTCCTTCCTCTCCCATGGAGAGGAGCGCCGGCGCGGGGAGGATTCTCGAGTGCGGTCCATTCTGCCAGGACCTTCTCATCGGAGCTGCGCGGGGTACGAGAGGCGGACCCGGGCGCGTTCTCAGACACCCCAGTCCTCGAGGGGCCCGCACTCCAGTCGGTCCCCCTCGCGCCGCTCCTTGTCTCCCACCCACCGGTCGCGCTCCCTGGACCGGCGGGTGGACGATCTCCACAGACAGCTCCAGGTCCTGAAGGGCCACTCCAAAGATCCCTTCGCCGACTTGGAAATCTCCTCCCAGCCGGCGCTTGCCTCAAGGATCCTGCGAACCCTAAACCCGCCGGGGTTCAAAATGCCGGCGATCGAACCCTACGACGGGGCGGCGGACCCACGGGACCACGTGGAGAGTTTCAGGACTCTTATGCTCCTCCATGGAGCATCGGATCCTCTCCTCTGCAAGGCCTTCCCGGCGACCCTCCGCGGCCCGGCAAGGGCGTGGTTCGCCGGCCTGGAGGCTAATTCCATCCAGTCCTTCCACCAGTTCACCCGTCTCTTCATCAGCCATTTCGCCGTCAGTAGCCGGCGAAGACTGGTCTCCGACTCCCTCTTCGATGTCCGGCAGAACGAGGGAGAGAGCCTGCGGGATTATCTCACCCGCTTCAACAAGGCAACACTGGAGGTCCGGAATTTGAGCCAGGAGGTGGCTCTCTCAGCCCTGAAGCGAGGCTTCCGGAAGGGCAGACTCACCTTCTCCCTGGACAAACGCCTGCCGCGGAGCTTCCCGGAGCTGTTGTCTCGGGCAAACCAGTATGCAGACGCCGAGGAGGCAGCCTCCCACCGGAACAAGGAGGCCGCCGAGGCCCCTCTAAAGCCCGGGAAGAAAAGGCGAAAAGAGGCACCCCAGAGGAGGAGCCCGACGCCTCAACGCCGGCGCAGAAGCCCGTCACCAGCAAGGAACCACGGCGCCACACGCCCTCGTTCTCCGCACCGACGCTTCAACCGGTACACCCCACTCCTGGCCCCCCGGGCCCAGATCCTCCTGGAGGTCAAGGGGCGGGAGGACCTCCCGGTCCCGAGGCAGATGAAGAAGATCCCTGGGAGGAAGCCTTCTCGGGCGTACTGTGAGTACCACCGAGACCACGGCCACGATACCGAAGACTGCTTCCAGCTTCGGGACGAGATCGAGGCTCTCATTCGCCGAGGGCGTCTCGGTCGATATGTAAACGACCGACGTCCCCCCGCAGACCCGCGTCCAGCCGACCCGGCCCCTCAGGAGCCTCGGGAGCAGAATCGACCCGTTGCGGGAGTGATCCACACCATCACTGGGGGCTGCTCTCGGCCCGTGAGGAACGCAGGGGGCTCGGCGGAAGTATCAGGAGTGGCCGTCGCGAAGAGGCAGCGGGTCGGAAATGTAATCACTTTTTGTGATGAAGATGTAAAGGGGGTTCAGACTCCCCACGATGACGCCATGGTGATCTCTCTCACTATGGCGGACTATGATGTAAGGCGTGTTCTTGTGGATAGTGGAAGCTCAGCTGATATTTTGTATTACGAGGCCTTCCAAAAGATGGGCTTTTCCCGACAATTGTTGCACAAAACATCCACCCCCCTCATAGGATTCACTGGAGACGCTATCTCGGCCGAAGGTGTCATCGAGCTGCCTGTGACTGCGGGCATTGCACCCGCAGAAGCCACGGTGCGGCTCGGGTTCTTGGTCGTCCGTGTCCCCTCGGCCTACAACGCTATCCTCGGACGACCCGGACTGAACGCCCTTCGCGCGGTGGTTTCTACCTACCATTTGCTCATGCGGTTCCCCACAGCGGCCGGGATTGGAGAGGTCCGAGGTGACCAGCCGACCGCACGGCAGTGTTTCCTAGCAACTCTCAAAGGGAAGAAGCCCATGGAGGCCCTAAGCGTCGAATCACTTGACGCCAGAGACGAAGTGGCCTTGCGGCACGGGGAGCCGGCCGAGGGCGTAATCGAAGTTCCCCTCGAAGAAGGCCGCCCGGACCGCACGGTCCGGGTCGGTGCCAACCTCGACTTGGAAGCTCGGCTCCGGTTAGTGGAATTCCTCCGAGCCAATGCAGATGTGTTTGCCTGGTCGGCGGCCGATGTACCCGGGATCGACCCGGAGGTCGTTTCTCACGCCCTCAACGTCGACCCGACCCACCGACCAGTAAAGCAAAAGAAGAGACACTGTGCCCCGGATCGGATCCGGGTGGTCGACCAGGAGGTAGACAAACTCTTGGAGGCAGGTTTCATAAGAGAGGTGAGCTACCCCGAGTGGCTGGCAAACGTCGTACTTGTCCGGAAGGCGAGCGGGAAGTGGAGGATGTGCGTCGACTACACCGACCTGAACAAGGCGTGCCCCAAGGATAGCTTTCCGCTTCCACGGATAGACCAACTGGTCGACGCGACTTCCGGATATCAGCTACTGTCTTTTATGGACGCCTTCTCCGGCTACAACCAAATAATGATGGCTCCACAGGACGAGGAGAAAACTGCCTTCATAACAGACCGGGGGCTGTACTGTTACAAGGTAATGCCCTTCGGTCTGAAGAACGCTGGCGCCACTTACCAGCGCCTCGTCAATAAAATCTTCAAGGAGCAGATCGGCCGGAATATGGAGGTGTACGTGGACGATATGCTGGTAAAAAGCCGCCATGCAGACCAGCACATTGCAGATCTGGAGGAGACTTTCACCACCTTGCGAAAGTTTCGCATGAAGCTAAACCCAGCGAAGTGCGCTTTTGGTGCTTCGCCCGGGAGGTTCCTCGGTTTCATTGTCAACCAGCGCGGGATCGAGGCCAACCCGGACAAGATCAAAGCCATCCAAGATATGTCCCCTCCGACCAAAGTGAAGGAGGTTCAGGAGCTCGCTGGAAGGGTCGCCGCGCTCGGACGATTTGTGGCAAAGTCGGCCGAACGCTGCCAACCATTCTTCAAGGTGTTGAAGCGCCCAAAAGACTTCCTCTGGACGGCCGAATGTCATGCGGCGTTCGACCAGCTCAAGGAGTACATGGCGTCTCCTCCCCTGCTGTCCAAGCCGCAAGAGGGGGAGATGCTCTACCTTTACCTGGCGGTCTCCCCAACCGCAGTCAGCGCAGTACTGGTTCGGGAAGAGGCAAGACTTCAGAAGCCTGTATACTACATCAGCCGAGTCCTCCGGGATGCCGAGACGCGGTACACGAAGGCTGAGAAGATCGCCTTCGCGCTGCTGACTGCGACCAGGAGGCTTCGCCCCTATTTCCAGGCTCATTCTGTCACCCTTTTGACCGATCAACCACTGCGGCAGATTCTCAGCAATCCAGAGAATGCGGGACGGCTGGTGAAGTGGGCAGTAGAACTTGGTGAGTTCGACATCCGCTACCAGCCCCGACCAGCCATCAAGGCCCAGGTGCTCGCGGACTTTCTCGCTGAGTGCACTGTGCAGGAGGCGGAACCTAAGCCGCCGGAGACACCCAGCCTCGATCTCCCGATCTGGACGCTCCACATTGACGGGTCGTCGAACCCTGAAGGTGGAGGGGCTGGGCTGGTCCTCACCAATCCCGATGGAGTGATAGCCGAGTATGCCTTGAGGTTCGGATTTCCAGTGACCAACAATGAGGCGGAGTACGAGGCCCTAGTCGCGGGACTCAAACTCGCCAAGGAGCTCGGCATCCGGCGTCTGAAAGTCTTCACCGACTCCCAGCTGGTGGTCGGGCAGGTTCGAGGGGAGTTCGATGCGCGGAGCCCGACCATGCAGAGCTACGTCCGGAAGGTGCAAACACTCATTCCCGACCTCGGCAGTGTTGACATTCAGCAGGTCCCGAGGAGCGAAAATGCCAGGGCCGACAGGTTGTCCCGCCTAGTGGACGCAGACGCGCACAACTTGTCGAGGGCAATCTACCTGGAGACCCTGGATGCCCCGAGCATTGACGGGGCTGGAGCGGTGATGGCAATTGATCCGGAGCCGTCTTGGATGGACCCGCTCGTCGCCTACCTCGCCGAAGGAATCCTCCCTGAAGACGAAGATCAGGCCCGGCGGCTTGTAAAGAAGTCCGCCCACTACGTACTTTATGAAGGGAGGCTGTATCGGACCTCGTTTACCGCCCCCCTCTTAAGGTGCCTCCGCCCCGCGGAAGCGGCCTACGCCCTCGGCGAAGTCCACGAAGGCATCTGCGGATCGCACTTGGGGGCTAGGTCCTTGGCGCATAAGATCATGAGGCAAGGCTACTATTGGCCGACCTTGTTGGAGGACTCGAAGGACCACGTGCGGAAATGCGACGCCTGCCAGCGCCACGCCAACGTCCAGAGAGTCCCCTCTGTCCCCTTGGCGCCAATCACCGCGCCCTGGCCCTTCGCACAGTGGGGAATGGATATCCTCGGACCATTCCCCGTCGCTTCGGCCCAGCGAAAATTTTTGATTGTCGCCATCGACTACTTCACCAAGTGGGTGGAGGCAGAGCCACTGGCCACCATCACGGAGGCACAAGTCCGGAAGTTCGTGAAGAAGAACATCATTGTCCGATTTGGAGTACCTCGGGTCCTCATCTCGGATAACGGTCGACAGTTTGAAAACAAGCACTTCCGGGACTTCTGCGAGGAATTCGGGATCGAGCATCGGTTCACATCCGTGTCGCATCCCCAAACCAACGGCGAGGCCGAGGTCACAAATCGGACAATCCTCCAAGGTATCAAAGCGCGGATCGGCCGGACGGGGCAAGCTTGGGTCGAGGAACTCGAGAATGTCCTTTGGGCGTATCGGACCACACAACGGACTCCTACTGGAGAGACGCCTTTCAGCCTAACCTATGGCATGGAAGCCGTTGCCCCCGTGGAGCTCGGACTCCCCTCGCCTCGGGTGGCCGCGCACCGACCCGAGGCCAATTCAGAGCAACTCCGAGGGAACTTGGATCTCTTGGAAGAGGCAAGGGAAATGGCTCAGGTACGGATGGCAATGTATCAGCAGAGGGTGGCCCGATATTACAACTCCAAAGTCCGACCGAAGCTTTTCAGAATTGGAGATCTGGTGCTGAGGCGAGCTAAGGCATCTCAACCTACGGAAGGTGGGAAGCTAGCGCCAAATTGGGAAGGCCCGTATAAAGTTCGTTGGGTAAACCGACCTGGCTCCTACCAGTTGGAAGCCCTAGATGGCCGAGAAATTCCAAGGGGCTGGAATTCCGCTAACCTGCGGATGTATTACCAGTAGAACAACAAGGCCAGAAAGACAATTTAAAAAGGTGCAATACTTTTCATTTCAATAATTTCTGGTTACAGTGGCGTGCTCGTGTGATTACAAGGAATTCCCAGAGGGGAATTAGGGAGTAAAGAAAGTAAAGAAGAGGTGGGGACCCAAACCCTCAACCCAGGGCGGCTGCAGTCCCACCAGAAGTGGGTGCTTCTAACCGGAGGCGCCATCCAGCACCTCACCAAAAAGAGGAGGAGCCGCCGCAGAAGAAGCTCCCGCTGCCCCCAGGGGAACGCCGCCTCCAAAGGATATTCCCATCTTCCCCAGTGGTAGGGAAGAGAAGGGATTCAAGGGGGAAGAGTATATGGAGGCGCGGTCCCGGATTGAGCGTCCGGCGCAGAGCTCAACCGGGAGGCTGAACTTAAAGGAGGGGAGATGTGATCCCGGATGAAACGCCTAGAGTGGAGTTCCGCCGGGGAGACCCTCCTTGTTGATCCCAGATGAAACGGCTAGTTGGCTGAAGTTGTAAGGGGAGCGCCTCCCCTTTCCTTCGACAGGAGTCTCTCAGTCATATGCCAAGGAGGAGGTCCGCGATCCATGGCAACCTGCAGCTCCGGCTTGGCAAATTCCATCGTACCTGCACCTGTATTTATAGCCAAGCTGCGGCCCCCTGGTAGTTCCGATACGGGTGGCTCCAATAAATGCAGGCGCACTGAATCCGGAGCCGTTCCGGCTCCCGAGGCGTATCTCCCCGCGATTTCCTAAGCGTCATTCTCCTTAAATCGCATTCTTTGTGCAGGACGATCCGGGTGACGTATACCCCTAGGTCCACGTGTCTCCGCTCGCGCCCAGGCCGCATCCTCCTCGAAGAACCCGCGTATCGCGGCCGCTCAACTAACACTCCTCACCAGCAGCAACTGGCGATCCGATTTCCCAGGTAACGCATTAATTAGCGTTTAATACCCTTCTCGTGTTCCCCCCAGGCAACGCTTGGAGGAGAGGAGAAACACGGTCGCGGCTGGGCACAGAGAAACCCCGATGGGCGGCGAGCGACAAGTGGCCGACCAACGAGTGGAATGTCCCGAGGCTCGGCCCTCGGATGCCTGGCTAACCCGATGATCATCCCGGGAGCAGACTAGCCGGAAGCCCCGACCGGTCGCCTTGGCTTGCGCCAGCCTTGGCCGACCAACGAGCGGAATTTCCCTGAGGCTTGACAACCCTCAGATGCCTGGCTAACCCGATGATCATCCCGGGAGCAGACTAGCCGGAAGCCCCGACCGGTCGCCTCGGCTTGCGCCAGCCTAGGCCGACCAACGAGTGGAATCTCCCGAGGCTCGGCCCTCGGATGCCTGGCTAACCCGATGATCATCCCGGGAGCAGACTAGCCGGAAGCCCCGACCGGTCGCCTCGGCTTGCGCCAGCCTTGGCCGACCAACGAGCGGAATTTTCCTGAGGCTTGACAACCCTCAGATGCCTGGCTAACCCGATGATCATCCCGGGAGCAGACTAGCCGGAAGCCCCGACCGGTCGCCTCGGCTTGCGCCAGCCTTGGCCGACCAACGAGCGGAATTTCCCTGAGGCTTGACAACCCTCAGATGCCTGGCTAACCCGATGATCATCCCGGGAGCAGACTAGCCGGAAGCCCCGACCGGTCGCCTCGGCTTGCGCCAGCCTAGGCCGACCAACGAGTGGAATCTCCCGAGGCTCGGCCCTCGGATGCCTGGCTAACCCGATGATCATCCCGGGAGCAGACTAGCCGGAAGCCCCGACCGGTCGCCTCGGCTTGCGCCAGCCTTGGCCGACCAACGAGCGGAATTTCCCTGAGGCTTGACAACCCTCAGATGCCTGGCTAACCCGATGATCATCCCGGGAGCAGACTAGCCGGAAGCCCCGACCGGTCGCTTCGGCTTGCGCCAGCCTTGGCCGACCAGCGAGCGGAAGAATTTCCTGAGGCCTAACCCTCGGATGCCTGGCTTAGCGCCGGAAGAATTTCCTGAGGCCTAACCCTCGGATGCCTGGCTTAGCGCCGGAAGAATTTCCTGAGGCCTAACCCTCGGATGCCTGGCCTAGCGCTGGAAGAATTTCCTGAGGCCTAACCCTCGGATGCCTGGCCTAGCGCCGGAAGAATTTCCTGAGGCCTAACCCTCGGATGCCTGGCTTAGCGCCGGAAGAATTTTCTGAGGACTAACCCTCGGATGCCTGGCCTAGCGCCGGAAGAGTTTCCTGAGGCCTAACCCTCGGATGCCTGGCTCAGCGCCGGAAGAGTTTCCTGAGGCCTAACCCTCGGATGCCTGGCTTAGCGCCGGAAGAATTTCCTGAGGCCTAACCCTCGGATGCCTGGCTTAGCGCCGGAAGAGTTTCCTGAGGCCTAACCCTCGGATGCCTGGCCTAGCGCCGGAAGAGTTTCCTGAGGCCTAACCCTCGGATGCCTGGCTCAGCGCCGGAAGAGTTTCCTGAGGCCTAACCCTCGGATGCCTGGCTTAGCGCCGGAAGAATTTCCTGAGGCCTAACCCTCGGATGCCTGGCTTAGCGCCGGAAGAATTTCCTGAGGCCTAACCCTCGGATGCCTGGCTTAGCGCCGGAAGAGTTTCCTGAGGTTTAACCCTCGGATGCCTGGCCTAGCGCCGGAAGAACTTCGGGAATCAAAAGTCAGCAAGAAGCAACCAAGAGCTAAAAAAAAAAAAAAAAAAAAAAAAAAAAAAAAAAGAGGACGAGGGCGAGATGAAGAAATATTCAACGTGCATTAATTTTCAGGGCCGAGGCCCATACAATTGGGCAAAACGCCGACATACAAAAATAAAAAAGACAATGAAAGGTACAAGAGGTCAGCTTGGAGGAACTCCCGGGTCGGGAACGCCGGGCTCGTCCGCGGGAGGTAGGGAAGCAGCAGGAGAACCAGCAGGCGATGGCGCCGGAGAGGAGTCCAGGAGGGAGATCTCGCTCAGGTCAACTTCGGGATACTTAGCCGACACCCTTGCCAGGCCCTCCTCGAAGCCCAAGGTGAAGGCTTCGGCCCCCGCGTCCGACGCGTCATGGACAAACTCGTCAGACTGGCGATAGGTCCGCACTGCCTCCGACATATCATGGGCGAACTCGGCGGACTGGCGATAAGCCTCTACCGCCGGACGCCCGATTTCCGCCCTCTTCTCGGCCAGCTCCGCCTCAGCTCACTCCATAATCTGAGCCTTGGCCTCCAAGACCTTCGCCACAATCCGGCCTTCGGCCTCAGAGGAGACCCTCAGCAGATCAGCCTGAGCCTCTTTATGCTTCGCCTCGGTAGCAACCCGAGCGGCCTCGGCTTCCTTCAGGCGCGAACGGAGCTCTTGGACGTCCGTGCATGACTTCTCCAGGGCCGACTCCAGTTCGCCTAGTTTGGCTTCAAAAGAGCGGATTCGGTCGCAGGCGTTGTCGGCAGACCGCTGGGCCTTCTCCCACCGCTCTCGATAGTCCGCGATCTTCCGGGACTGCTTTTCAGCCCGTTCCTCCGCCTTCTTGACCCTGCTTTCGAGGCCCGAGGCGGCTTTGAGTTGCTCCCGAGCCTCTGACAGTTGCTCCTCCAGGGCGGCGAAGCCGAGTGCCCGCTCTTCGGCCTCCCGGAGCCTCGCCTCGAGGTCCCCGGTCGTCCTGCCTGCCGCAGCCCGGCCTCCCTCTTCCATTGCTTTCAGCCGGTCCTCGGCCTTCGCCAAAAGCCCCGCCTGTTCCTTGTAGCACTCCTCCAGACGGATCATGTACTGGGCGAGCTAAGAAATAGGAAAAATAAGGGAGTCAGGCGGAGAACAACAGAGCCAATAAATGGTGAAAGACGGCCAGAAGAACACTCACCGACATGAGACAGACGCAGCTGGCGGCCCCAACGTCAGAGACATCCAACTCCCGGACCCGCCGACGGTCCTTCTCCAGCAACACTGTTTCGATGAGATTTCGGGCGCCATCGGTAGTGAAGGCAGACCCCGATTTCTCCCCGGAGCCGGATGGTGGTTCTGCAGCCTTACCCTTATCCATCGCCTGGGGAAGAGTCCGGCTGATCGCGCTCGGGGCGGGGGTCGCCCCAGGAATTGATAGGGTCCCGCTCGGCCGGGGCCTCGGCGCGTCCCTCCTCGAGTCATCAGGAGCCGACCGAGTCGAAGGCCGGGTCAGGGACCGATCACGTCCGACCCGTCCGTCTTGAGCAGGCTCAGGTGGCACCTCCGGAGTAGCGGCAACCTTACCACCAGAGGGCTGATACAGCGTCAGCTGCCGGTCGGTGCCCACGACATCTCCCTGACCGGTGGGCCCGGACTCGTCGGTCGGCATCGGAGGTATCTCCTTACGGGACTTCTTCGCCGGTGGGGCCCCGCTCGGAAGAGCTCGTTTCCTCCTCCGGACTGCTTCCAGCAGGGACGCCCTACCAACAGCCTTCGACTTCACCGACCGCATGACGTCGTCGACCTCTGCAAGAAGGACGGGATGGTCAGGGACTGAGGAACCGAAAGGAAGTAGGAACGAAAGAGAAGAAAAGAGCTAAAGAAACGATGGCGGACTCACGGTCGGTGGGGACCGAGCTCAAACCGACGTTCACCAAGGTATCCTCAGAAATAAGGCGGCCCACCGGGGGAAGCTGGCCCTCGGCGACCAACCCCTTCAAGGCGGCGACGCCCTCGGATTCCTCCCTCGACAACTTCGACAGGCCAATTGGGGACTTCACCGGCGTCCCCCAGATTGCCCTGATTTCCCAGGAGGGGTCTGCATCAACGAAAAAGAAGCGCTCCTTCCAGTGGTGAATGGAGGTAGGACCCTCCTTGACAAGGCCGCACCCTCGCCGCGCTGCGAAGCACCACCACCCTTTGTCCTGGGGGTGGCCGCTCAGGCCGTAGAGCTCCCAGAAAACGTTCAAGGTGGCGGGAATCGCATGCAAGCGACAGAGAACCTGGAAGACCGTCAGAGCACGCCACGAGTTCGGCACCAGTTGCGTCGGTGCCATTCCTAAACCCCGGAGCACCTGTAAGACTAGGTCTGAAGGGGGAAAGCGGAACCCGGCCTGGAGGATGCCCTCATTGATGGCGATCTTCCCTCGAGGAGGATGAGACATCCTCTCCTCAGGCCCTGGGAGCGTGACATTGCAGGCCTCGGGAAGGTGGTACCGAGCCACAAATCCGTCTAAGTCCTCGGCGACCAGTTTTGACTTGATGCTATCTGCTCCCACTTCGCCCATCCCTAATGGCCAATCTACGGTCAGGACGGGGTCAAGAAGGAGGGAACGGCCGGAACGACTGGGGTGCACTAGTACAAAAAGAAAAAGTATGAAGAGCTCAAAGTAGAAGAGTGGGAAACTCACTTGAAGAGGAGGAAGAACGGCTCCGAGAGCGTCAAAGGAAAAGCAAGCGAACGTTTCGGCGGCAACAATGGTAGCGCAAAGGAGAAACTCGAAAATGTCCGTAAAGAAGAAGACGGACGGGGGAGGGCCCCCGATTAAATAGGCGAAAGGGCAAGTGACACCTCGATGACGCCAGAAGACGCCTGGCCGCCGAAGGGTCGCTCGCACCCCAAAGGCGAATCGACACCATTAAGGAAGGATGTCCGCCGAAATCCTCAGGTTGCCAGGTCAGCAGCAACCGCCATACGCCATAAAGAAGGCGGGAAGCTTGAAGCGCGCGCGCCTCTCCGAAGGATGGCGGCAATCTCGAAACATCACTCCCTTCACCTGTTCCCCTTCTGGTTCCAGGCTCGGAAGTGGGGGGCTACTGTTATGGGGGAATTGAGCCGCCATGCCCCACGTGATCGGCACGCGTATCCAGGAAAGCTACAGCTGCCCTATGATCCAGCACTCCGACCCCGAGTCGGACCTCCTCGGCTCCGCAGCCCGACCCCGGGTCGGCTGCCCTATGATCCAGCACTCCGACCCCGAGTCGGACCTCCTCGGCTCCGCAGCCCGACCCCGGGTCGGCTGCCCTATGATCCAGCACTCCGACCCCGAGTCGGACCTCCTCGGCTCCGCAGCCCGACCCCGGGTCGGCTGCCCTATGATCCAGCACTCCGACCCCGAGTCGGACCTCCTCGGCTTCGCAGCCCGACCCCGGGTCGGCTGCCCTATGATCCAGCATTCCGACCCCGAGTCGGAGATCTTTTGATAACGACAGGCTATTCTCCAGAGGCACGCCGCGGCCTCCTGCTCCACTACTCCCTGCAACGGCTGTACCCGATGCTGCCCACGATCTCCTGTATCAACCGTACAAAGCGGAGCTCCACTACGCCCTGCCATGACCGTACCCAGCGCTGCTCCACGACGCCCCGTAACGGCCATGTCAGTGGCCATTCTATCGTGCCCCACGACGACAAACCCCCCTGAGAGACCTCCCAGCCAGGTATATATGCGGCTGGGGGGAGAAGGGGGGGGGGGTAAGCAATACCTCCCAGAGCACTCTCTCCCACTTGTGATTATCATCTCTCCTCCTCCAATCTCCTCTGACTTGACCGTCGGAGGGCCATCACCACCCTGGTGGTGGTGCAAGGCTTGTTTGCAGGTTCCTTGGCGGAAGGTGGAGCGCGACCAGCACCAACCAAGACAACTCAGGCGGAACCCCGTTCACACCGTCGTGTCAATCGTTCTCGGTTTGGACCACCAGCAACAAAAACCAACATTAGCTTTGAGAAATCATCCATAATTACAAAATTAGAGAGCTTATCTCCTAGGTTCACAATCCTAGAGATCCAAATAAGTTCTTATGGAGAATTTCCAACGGCTAAAAGGTGGAAACAATATTTTCAAATTTAGAAATGATTCTAGTTTATTTTTCTAGATGACATACATAGCAAACTTTGACCTTGCAAAAATTAATCTAAGTGAACCAATGATAAGGTCTTTTGAGATTAAGTCCATACTAGTATGAGTTGATTTTATATGCCAAAAGTGGTTTCTTTAATCTTGGTATTCATAGTGCATATATTTAAAGGCATACCAAGTATACATTCTCATGTCTATGATCAATAAAATAATACCATTGATAAAAACTCTCAATCAAGTAGATAGAGAATTCATAGAGTTATTCTTAATAAATTGATTAATCATTTAGCAACTTATCCAGTAGTAAGTAAGGCATACTATAAAATGAAGTGATTTGATTATATTTTTAAAAATATTACCTATATCACAAAATTGATTAATACCTCCAATTTATGTTTTAATTAGATACTAAGGTAAAGAGAATGATGAGATGCAAGGATTACTAATTTCATTATTCTTTTCATTTCAATTATTTTTCTAAAGTATATTTTAAGTTTCATTCTTTAATATATGTCTAGAGCACCCAATTTCTAAATTAGCATCTTTTGTTGGAGCCTTGAGTGCTAGACACACCTACAGAAAATATTCAGATTTTCAACTTAGGAACCCAAGCTCTTTTGGGTCCTTGTAGGTTAGCTATTATTGTTCCTTTTGGAACCCATATTTTCTTAATGGCTATTTTGTCCATAAGCTTGCAAATTTTAGGATTATAAGGAATGTATTTCTGCATACTCTTATTAAATTTAACAAACATTGATTTAATATAAGTGGATGATGGATTTTTAATTTTCTGTT
Source organism: Phoenix dactylifera (assembly GCF_009389715.1). Classification (NCBI taxonomy): domain Eukaryota; kingdom Viridiplantae; phylum Streptophyta; class Magnoliopsida; order Arecales; family Arecaceae; genus Phoenix; species Phoenix dactylifera. Next base: position 32,986 of record NW_024068261.1, read on the forward strand.
TTTGTTCATTAGGTTCATTAGATAAATTAGAATCCGTTTTAGGATAGATAGTGGAGGATTTAACACATATATCATTAAGGGATTTTTGTGTGTACCAAGATTGATATCCTAATCCAGCCTTTTCAAATTCAGCTCTTTGATTATTTATCATTAAGTTCAGTTTTTCAGAGCTGATAGTAAATTTTTCAACTATCGGCTTAAATTTGTTAACTTCTTTAGTTAGCCTTTCATTGTCTTCTGAAAGTAATTTATTATTTTTCTGAGTTATATTATAGCTTTCAGCAAGAGATAGATTTTTCTGATTTAGCTTTTTATTCTTTAAACTAAGCTTCTTATATTCTAAGTATAAATCAGAAAAAGCATCATGAAGTTCATCAAATGTAAAATCAGATTGAGCTTCAGTATGTACTTGATTTTTGAATGAGAAATCACTTTGTGTTCGAGTACATACCTCATCTTCATGTGCTCCAAAGCATAGATTTTCAGTTTCAGTTTGATGCTCTTCTTCTTCGGAACTAGTTTCAAATTCACTAGAAACGTTAGTGCATTCATATTTAACTTCAAGCATATTCCATATTTTTTTAGCAGTTATGCAAAAAGATATGCTATTAAGTTCACTATCATCCAATGCACAATATAGAATATTCATGGCTTTTGCATTTTGCTGAGCCCTTTCTTTATCATGATTAGTGTTTGTGTGTAGCCCATTGACTATGATACTCCATAAATCGTAGTCATGTGCTTGAATGAAAATGCGCATGCGTGCTTTCCAATATGTGTAGTTTATACCATCAAATAGTGGAGGTCTATCAATTAATTGTCCCTCACTTATAGAATATCCCACTTGGGTTGTCATGATCTTTAACTCTTGATTGTGAGATCAATGAGTACTATTAGAGCACCTTGCTCTGATACCACTTGTTGCTCAAGGTGACAAGCCAAGAGGGGGGGTGAATTGGTTTCTTCTAAATTTTGGTGCTTTAAACGTTTTCTTAATTAAGTGCGGTGGATGCTTCCTTAAACTATTTGAATGATTTAAACTAGTGCAAAGATAGAAGATGATGCAAGAATAAACGTAAGCACAAGCACAACACAAACACAACAATATATAGTGGTTCGGTGCTCTCCTTAGCACCTACGTCCACTCCCCAAGCATCCCCTTGGGAATTCACTATAATCCCGCGGATTACAGTTGGATTGTTTTCCGGGCTCACAATCCAAAAACCTTTGTTGGTTTTACGGGCTCACCAACGAACCTATACACTTGGTTTTCCGGGTTCACCAAAAACCTTTGTTGGTTTTGCGGGCTCACCAACGAACCTATACACTTGGTTTTCCGGGTTCACCAAAAACCTTTGTTGGTTTTGCGGGCTCACCAACGAACCTATACACTTTGGTTTCCGGGTTCACCAAAAACCTTTGTTGGTTTTGCGGGCTCACCAACGAACCTTTACAAAGTGTTTAATAACAAAAGGAAAGATTCAAACTCCTAAATGAGCATATAAAACAATATGAACTACAAAGAAGAGTTAGAAAGTATTTATCGCTTTGAAGTCGCTTTGCTCTTCTTTGTCAAGGATGCTTCACTCTTCAAGGGAGGATGGAGCTCTTGATGACTCTTTGAATCTGCTCAACCCCTTTCTTTTGACTCTTGAATGAAGCACTTGGATGAAGCTTGCCTTGCTAGGGTTCTCTCTTGAATGCACTTGATGTCTTTTCCCAAAAGCTTGCTTCCTCTGATGAATACTCCCTCTTAAATACTTCTCCAACCTCCAAATAGTCCTTTCTGACCGTTGGATTGAAGAAACTAGCCGTTTGTAGCCGTTGGGAGTCCAAAAAGCATTTCTGCACAACTAGCCGTTATGTTCAGCCCGTGTTTGGGTCGGCTCAACCTGTCCTTGGGTCGACCCAACCTTCACTTGGGTCGACTCAAACGTTCCTTGGGTCGACCCTCTCAGAAACCACAGAAACCTCAATTTCAGCCTTCCTTCCCATGGTCGACCCAACCATTCTTTGGGTCGACTCAAAGTTCACTTGGGTCGACTCAAATTCTTCTTGGGTCGACCCTCTCAGTAATTCCAGAGAACCGTTTTCTGTCTGTCTTTCTGTCTTGCCCTTTGGGTCGACCCTCTCAGAGTTTGGGTCGACTCAAGCTTGGGTCGACTCAACCACTGTGTGGGTCGACCCTCTCAGTAAATCCAGAGAGCATTCTTCTGTTGTATTTTGAGGTTCTTTGGAGGTTGGGTCGACTCATGCTTACCTTGGGTCGACCCAACTCACTGTTCATTTGTGCCATTTTTGCAGGAGTGTGCCAGATGACTTCTTGATGTGCCGGGGTCGACCCAATCAACCTATGGGTCGACTCAATCCACACTTTGCTGCATTCTCAAGGTTAGATTCATCCAAATGAACAAGACCATATATATATTTTCAATTAAACAAATGTACTGAGAGTAATGAACTTATAAATGAAGTATCAATTTAACTTATAGCATGCTCTAGATAATTACTTGTTAATCATCAAAATAACACTATCATCCTCAGATGTATTTGCCTGGTCGGCGGCCGATGTACCTGGGATCGACCCGGAGGTCATTTCTCACGCCCTCAACGTCGACCCGACCCACTGGCCAGTGAAGCAGAAGAAGAGACACTGTGCCCCGGATCGGATCCGGGTGGTCGACCAGGAGGCAGACCAGGACATCGTGGATCTGGAGGAGACTTTCACCACCTTGCGGAAGTTTCGCATGAAGCTGAACCCAGCGAAGTGCGCCTTTGGCGCTTCGGCCGGGAGGTTCCTCGGTTTCATTGTCAACCAGCGGGGTATCGAAGCCAACCCGGATAAAATCAAGGCCATCCAAGGTATGTCCCCTCCGACCAAAGTGAAGGAGGTTCAGGAGCTCGCTGGAAGGGTCGCCGCGCTCGGACGATTTGTGGCAAAATCGGCCGAACGCTACCAACCATTCTTCAAAGTGTTAAAACGCCCGAAAGACTTCCTCTGGACGGCCGAATGTCAAGCAGCATTCGACCAGCTCAAGGAATACCTGGCGTCTCCTCCCCTGCTGTCCAAGCCGCAAGAAGAGGAGATGCTCTATGGCGGTCTCCCCAACCGCGGTCAGTGCGGTGCTGGTTCGGAAAGAGGCAAAGCTCCAGAAGCCCGTGTACTACATCAGCCGGGTCCTACGGGATGCCGAGATGCGGTATACGAAGGCTGAAAAGATCGCCTTCGCGCTGCTGACCGCGACCAGGAGGCTCCGCCCCTATTTCCAGGCCCATTCTGTCACCCTCTTGACTGATCAACCACTACGACAGATCCTCAGCAACCCCGAGAATGCGGGACGGCTGGTGAAGTGGGCATTAGAACTCGGTGAGTTCGACATCCGCTACCAGCCTCGACCCGCCATCAAGGCCCAGGTGCTCGCGGACTTCCTCGCTGAGTGCACGGTGCAGGAGGCGGAGCCTAGACCGTCGGAAACGCCCAGCCTCGACCTCCCGACCTGGACGCTTCACATCGATGGGTCGTCGAACCCCGAGGGTGGAGGAGCCGGGCTGGTCCTTACCAGTCCTGATGGAGTGATAGCCGAGTATGCCTTGAGGTTTGGATTTTCAGTGACCAACAACGAGGCGGAGTATGAGGCCCTAGTCACGGGACTCAAACTCACCGGGGAACTCGGCATCCGGCGTATGAAGGTTTTCACCGACTCCCAGCTGGTGGTCGGGCAGGTCCGTGGGGAGTTCGAGGCCCGGAGCCCGACCATGCAGAACTACGTCCGGAAGGTGCAAGCACTCATTCCCGACCTCGGCAGCGTCGACCTCCAGCAGGTCCCCAGAAGCGAAAATGCCAGGGCCGACAGGTTGTCCCGCTTGGTGGGCGCAGAGGCGCACAACTTGTCGAGGGCAATCTACCTGGAGACCCTGCATGCCCCGAGCATCGGCGAGGCTGGAGCGGTGATGGCGATTGATCCGGAGCCGTCTTGGATGGACCCGCTCGTCGCCTACCTCGCCGAAGGGATCCTCCCTGAAGACGAAGATCAAGCTCGGCGACTTGTCAGGAAGTCCGCCCACTACGTACTCTATGAAGGGAGGCTGTATCGGACCTCGTTTACCTCCCCCCTCTTAAGGTGCCTCCGCCCCTCGGAGGCGGCCTACGTCCTCGGCGAAGTCCACGAGGGCGTCTGCGGATCGCACTCGGGGGCTAGGTCCTTGGCGCACAAGATCATGAGGCAAGGCTATTATTGGCCTACCTTGTTGGAGGACTCAAAGGGTCACGTACGGAAATGCGACGCCTGCCAGCGCCACGCCAACGTCCAGAGAGTCCCTTCTGTCCCCTGGCACCAATCACCGCACCCTGGCCCTTTGCACAATGGGGAATGGATATCCTCGAATCATTCCCCGTCGCTTCCGCCCAGCGGAAATTCTTGATTGTTGCAATCGACTACTTCACCAAGTGGGTGGAGGCAGAGCCGCTGGCTACTATCACGGAGGCGCAAGTCCGGAAGTTCGTGAAGAAAAACATCATTGTCCGATTTGGGGTACTCCGGGTCCTCATCTCGGATAATGGTCGACAGTTCGACAACAAGCATTTCCGTGACTTCTGCGAGGAGTTCGGGATCGAGCATCGGTTCACATCTATGTCGCATCCCCAAACCAACGGCGAGGCCGAGGTGACAAATCGGACAATCCTCCAAGGAATTAAGGCGCGAATTGGTCGGACGGGGCAAGCTTGGGTCGAAGAACTCGAGAACGTCCTTTGGGCGTATCGGACCACGCATCGGACCCCTACCGGGGAGACGCCTTTCAGCCTAACCTATGGCACGGAAGCGGTTGTCCCCATGGAGCTTGGACTCCCCTCGCCCCTGGGTGGCCGCGCACCGACCCGAGGCCAATTCGGAGCAACTCCGAGGGAACCTGGACCTCTTGGAAGAAGCGAGGGAAATGGCGCAGGTCCGGATGGCGATGTATCAGCGGAGGGTGGCCCGATATTAAGGCTTATCCCCCCACGATCTCCTAAGCGTCGTTCTCCTTAATTGTATTCTTCGTGCAGGACACTCCGGGCGGCGTGTATCCCGCGGCCCCCGTATCTCCGCATGCGCCCAGGCCGCATCCGCCTCGAAGAACGCGCATATCGCGGCCGCTTAACTGGCACTCCTCGCAAGCAGCAACTGGCCGGTCCGATTTCCCAGGTAACGCCTCAATTAGCATTTAATGGCCTTCTGGTGTTCCCCAGGCGACGCTTCGAGAGGAGGAGAAACACGATCGCAGCTGGCCACGGAGAAACCCCGTCGAGCGGCAAGTGATAGGCGCGCGACCAACGAGCGGAATTCCCCGAGGCTCGGCCCTCGGATGCCAGGCTAACCCGATGATCATCCCGGGAGCAGACTAGCCTGAAGCCCCGACCGGTCGCCTCGGCTTGCGCCAGCCTTGGCCGACCAACGAGTGGAATTCTCCGAGGCTCGGCCCTCGGATGCCAGGCTAACCCGATGATCATCCTGGGAGCAGACTAGCCTGAAGCCCCGACCGGTCGCCTCGGCTTGCGCCAGCCTTGGCCGACCAACGAGCGAAATTCCCCGAGGCTCGGCCCTCGGATGCCAGGCTAACCCGATGATCATCCCGGGAGCAGACTAGCCTGAAGCCCCGACCGGTCGCCTCGGCTTGCGCCAGCCTTGGCCGACCAACGAGCGGAATTCTCCGAGGCTCGGCCCTCGGATGCCAGGCTAACCCGATGATCATCACGGGAGCAGACTAGCCTGAAGCCCCGACCGGTCGCCTCGGCTTGCGCCAGCCTTGGCCGACCAACGAGCGGAATTCTCCGAGGCTCGGCCCTCGGATGCCAGGCTAACCCGATGATCATCCCGGGAGCAGACTAGCCTGAAGCCCCGACCGGTCGCCTCGGCTTGCGCCAGCCTTGGCCGACCAACGAGCGGAATTTTCCGAGGCTCGGCCCTCGGATGCCAGGCTAACCCGATGATCATCCCGGGAGCAGACTAGCCTGAAGCCCCGACCGGTCGCCTCGGCTTGCGCCAGCCTTGGCCGACCAACGAGCGGAATTCCCCGAGGCTCGGCCCTCGGATGCCAGGCTAACCCGATGATCATCCCGGGAGCAGACTAGCCTGAAGCCCCGACCGGTCGCCTCGGCTTGCGCCAGCCTTGGCCGACCAACGAGCGGAATTCCCCGAGGCTCGGCCCTCGGATGCCAGGCTAACCCGATGATCATCCCGGGAGCAGACTAGCCTGAAGCCCCGACCGGTCGCCTCGGCTTGCGCCAGCCTTGGCCGACCAACGAGCGGAATTCCCCGAGGCTCGGCCCTCGGATGCCAGGCTAACCCGATGATCATCCCGGGAGCAGACTAGCCTGAAGCCCCGATCGGTCGCCTCGGCTTGCGCCAGCCTTGGCCGACCAACGAGCGGAATTCCCCGAGGCTCGGCCCTCGGATGCCAGGCTATCCCGATGATCATCCCGGGAGCAGACTAGCCTGAAGCCCCGACCGGTCGCCTCGGCTTGCGCCAGCCTTGGCCGACCAACGAGCGGAATTCCCCGAGGCTCGGCCCTCGGATGCCAGGCTAACCCGATGATCATCCCGGGAGCAGACTAGCCTGAAGCCCCGACTGGTCGCCTCGGCTTGCACCAGCCTTGGCCGACCAGCGGAAGAATTTTCTGAGGCCTAACCCTCGGATGCCTGGCCTAGCGCCGGAAGAATTTTCTGAGGCCTAACCCTCAGATGCCTGGCCTAGCACCGGAAGAATTTCCTGAGGCCTAACCCTCGGATGCCTGGCCTAGCGCCGGAAGAATTTTCTGAGGCCTAACCCTCGGATGCCTGGCCTAGCGCCGGAAGAATTTCCTGAGGCCTAACCCTCGGATGCCTGGCCTAGCGCCGGAAGAATTTCCTGAGGCCTAACCCTCGGATGCCTGGCCTAGCGCCGGAAGAATTTCCTGAGGCCTAACCCTCGGATGCCTAGCCTAGCACCGGAAGAATTTCCTGAGGCCTAACCCTCGGATGCCTGGCCTAGCGCCGGAAGAATTTCTTGAGGCCTAACCCTCAGATGCCTGGCCTAGCGCCGGAAGAATTTCCTGAGGCCTAACCCTCGGATGCCTGGCCTAGCGCCGGAAGAATTTCCTGAGGCCTAACCCTCGGATGCCCGGCCTAGCGCCGGAAGAATTTTCTGAGGCCTAACCCTCGGATGCCTGGCCTAGCGCCGGAGGAACTTCAAGAGTCAGGAGTCGGCGAGACGCTACCAGGAGTTAAAAAGAGGAAGGACGAAAGTGAAATGAGGAAACACTTTGTTTGCATTAACTTTCGTTGCATCAGGGCCGAGACCCATACAACATGGCAAAACGCCAACATACAAAGAAAAGAACAAAGAAAAGTACAGAGAGTCAGCTTGGAGGAACCCCTGGGTCTGGAACGGCGAGCACGTCCGCGAAGGGAAGGGAGAACGGCTCCGAGAGCGTCAAAGGAGGAGCGAACGAACAGTCCGACAGCAACGGCAGCAGCACAAGGGAGAAACTCGAGGATGCCTGTGAAGAGAAAGGCGGACGGGGGAGGGCCTCCGGTTAAATAGGCGGGAAGGCGGGTGACGCCTCGATGACGCCAGAGGACGCCTGGCTGCCGAAGGATCGTTCGCGCCCCAAAGGCGAATCGACGCCATTAAGGAAGGATGTCCGCCGAAATCCGCAGACCGCCAGATCAGCGACAACCGCCATACGCCATAAAGAAGGTGGGGAGCTCGGAGCGCACGCGCCTTTCCGAGGGATGGCGGCAATCTCGAAGCGTCACTCCCTTCACCCGTTCCCCTCCTGGTTCCAGGCTCGGAAGTGGGGGGCTACTGTTACGGGGGAACTTAGCCACCATGCCCCATGTGATCGGCACGCGCGCCCAGGAAGACTACGGCTGCCCCTTGATCCAGCAATCCGACCTCGGGTCGGATATCTTCGGTTCCGCAGCCCGACCCCGAGTCGGCTGCCCCTTGATCCAGCAAACCTCGGGTCGGATATCTTCGGCTCCGCAGCCCGACCTCGAGTCGGCTGCCCCTTGATCCAGCGATCCGACCCCGAGTCGGCAAACTCTTGACAACAGCAGACTGTTCCCCTGGGGCACGCCGCGGCCCCCTGCTCCACTACTCCCTGCAACGGCCGTATCCGGCGCTGCCCCACGACGCCCTGTAACGACCATGTCAGTGGCAACCCCATCGTGCCACACGATGACCAATCCCCAGAAAAACCCCCCAGCCTGATATATATGCGGCTGGGGGGGGAAGGGGAGGGTAAGCAAGATTTTTCAGAGTATTATCTTACCTGCTACCTCTTCTTCTCCTTCGATCTCCCCTAACTTGATCGTCGGAGGGCCCCCACCACCCCGGTGGTGGTGCGAGGCTTGCTTGCAGGTTTCCCGGCGGAAGGTGGAGCGCAACCGAAGTAATTCCAAGGGAACCCCGTTCATACCGCTGTGCCAATCGTTCTCAGTTTGGACCCCCAGCAACAACAACCAACGTATATGTCACACAACGACCAAATCTCGATAATGTTGTCGTCCTAGTAACAACATATTATTTGGTCGCGAACAAGTTTAAGGACTCAAAGATAAATCCTCCTTTATCATAACATAAGTCCTAAGGACTTCATCATATAAGAGTTCATTTGAAGATGAAATGATGAATAATGCCAAATAATACTTTATTAATTTATCAATTTATTTACAAAATTCAATCATCAATATGCTGACGATTGACATTTAGGATACAATTCCCAATAACTCCCACTTAGCCTAAAGCCAATCGGCACAGTATATAATATCCATCTTCGACTTGTGTTCGTTGAACTCTTTGATGCCGAGGACTTTGGTAAATGGGTCAGCCAGATTTTCTTTTGTGTCAATCTTCTGAAGATCAATATCACCTCGTTCTATAATCTCTCGAACCAGGTGATAGCGTCGCAGAATATGCTTGGTCCGCTGATGTGCTTTAGGTTCCTTTGCCTGAGCTATGGCTCCAGTGTTATCACAAAATATAGGAACTGGACCATCAATGGAAGGTGCCACTCCCAGCTCGGTGATGAACTTGCGCAACCATACGGCTTCCTTGGCTGCATCAGATGCTGCAATGTATTCTGCTTCACATGTAGAATCTGCCACTGTATGCTGCTTGGAACTCTTCCAGCAGATGGCCCCACCCTTAAGAGTGAAGATATATCCCGACACGCTCTTGCTATCATCTTGATCTGACTGAAAACTTGAATTGGTATATCCCTCAAGTTTTAAGTCAGAATCACCGTAGACAAGCCACTGATCTTTAGTATTTCTCAAATACTTAAGGATGGTTTTTACAACCTTCCAGTGGTTGCTACCTGGATCAGACTGGTATCTACTCACTACTCCTAGTGAGTATGCCACGTCTGGTCTAGTACATGTCATGGCATACATTATAGATCCCACTGCCGAAGCATATGGAATTCTATCCATACTTTCTCTTTCTTGAGAGGTTGTCGGACAATCCCTTTTAGAGAGGTTAATTCCATGGCCCATTGGAAGATAGCCTTTCTTGGAATTAATCATACTGAACCTTTTCAGTATAGTATCAATGTATGTGGATTGGGATAATCCAAGCAATCTTCTAAATCTATCTCTATAGATCTTCATCCCTAGGATGTAAGATGCTTCTCCCAAATCCTTCATGGCAAATTGAGATGATAGCCAAACCTTTATTCCTTGTAATGCAGGAATGTCATTCCCGATTAAAAGAATGTCATCCACATACAAAACAAGAAATATAATAACTGAACCATTAGCCCATTTATAAATGCAAGGTTCCTCTTCATTCTTAATGAAGCCATATGATTTGATCACCTTATCAAATCGTATGTTCCAACTCCGTGAAGCTTGCTTTAATCCATAAATGGATTTTTGAAGCTTGCACACCTTAGACTCATCTGCAGATATAAAACCTTCAGGTTGCATCATATACACCTCCTCTTCTAAATCTCCATTTAGAAAAGCGGTTTTAACATCCATCTGCCAGATCTCATAATCTAAGTGTGCTGCTATCGCAAGCATAATCCGAATGGATTTGAGCATTGCCACAGGAAAAAACGTCTCGTCATAGTCAATACCATAACGTTGACGATATTCCTTGGCAACCAGACGGGCTTTATAGGTCTCTACTTTTCCGTCTGCACCCCGTTTTCTTTTGAAAATCCATTTACACCCTATGGGTTTAATCCCTTCGGGTGGGTCAACTAATGTCCATACATCATTGACCTTCATGGATTCCATTTTGGATTGCATGGCTCCAAGCCATGCATCAGAGTCATGCCTCTGCATAGCATCCATATAGGTGATCGGATCCTCATCATTTTCATCAAGTTCGATAGGATCCCTGTTCCGGACCAAAAAATCGTAGTATCTGTCCGGCTGACGTGGTACTCTACCCGATCGCCTTAATGGTGCATCTTATATGGGTTCTAGATCTGATCTAATCAAATCCGACTCAACTAGTTCAGTAGATGGTGTCGAATCTTCTACATGTTGAACTTCCCTAAGCTCAACATTAGAGCTTTTAGTTCCTTCACTAAGAAATTCTTTCTCTAAGAAAACAGCTCTATTGCTTACGAACAACTATTGTTCTTTAGCAAAGTAGAAGTAATATCTTTTAGTTTCTTTAGGATAACCAACAAAGAAACATTTGTCAGACTTTGGTTCAAGTTTGTCTGTCTTCAAACGTTTGACGTACGCCGAACACCCCCAAACCCTAAGGTGAGAGAGCATCGGCTTACGTCCAGTCCACATCTCATGTGGTGTTTTATTTACAGACTTACTTGGAACCTTATTTAGAATGTAGCAGGCTAACTCAAGAGCATATCCCCAAAAGGATATGGGCGGATCAGCAAACCCCATCATGGATCGAACCATGTCTAACAAAGTTCGATTTCTCCTTTCTGATACCCCATTATACTGTGGTGTACCAGAAGAAGTCCATTGAGAGAGAATCCCATTTTCTCCTAGATATGTCAAAAACTCACTGGTGAGGTATTCACCTCCTCGATCTGATTGAAGAGTTTTAATACTCTTTCCAGTTTGTTTTTCTACTTCATTACGATATAATTTGAACATTTCAAATGATTCAGATTTATGTCTCATTAAATAGGCATAACCATACCTAGAAAGGTCGTCTGTAAACGTAATGAAATATGAATACCCACCTCTAGCATTTGTGCTCATTGGCCCACATACATCAGAATGTACAAGGGTCAATAAGTCACTGGCTCGTTCACCTTTTCCGGTAAAAGGTGATTTGGTTATCTTACCAAGAAGACATGACTCACAGGTTGTCAATGATTCACAATCATTAACATTGAGGATTCCCTCTTTACTTAACCTGTTCATCCTATTCTTGTTAATATGACCTAGCCTATGATGCCAAAGGTAGACATCCGTGACATTATCTATTCTAGGACGCTTACTTGACGTGTACATTACATTAACAGGTTATGATAACAAGTAGATGCCATTGCTCAATTGTCCATTCATTACAGTAACACCATTCATAATGATATCACAAGAACATTTCTTTATTAAAATTTCATAACCGTTCATGGCCAAAAGGCCTACGGAAATTACATTCAATAAGAATGTAGGACAATAGTGACAATCACTTAAAACAACTAAATGAGAATTAAAAATAAGTTTGAGATTTTCTAAAGCTAGAATTGGAACAGATCTTCCATCTCCAACATTCAGAAATCTCTCGCTGTTTTCAAATCTCTCATTGACCTGAAGTCCTTGCAACGAATTGCATATATTAAACGAACTTCCAGTATCTAATACCCAGGTCGAATTATCACATATAGAGAAATTACAAGGTGTTATCATATAACTACTTTGATCAGCAACTGATTGCCCTTTTCTCTTGCTTAGCCTGTTCGGGTCAAGTGAGGTAAGGTACTGAAGACAATTCTTCTTCCAATGCCTCTGCTTCTTACAATAGAAGCATTCTGCCTGACTTTGGTCATCCTTAATCCTTTTGGTCTGACTATGCTGAGTTTTCAGCTTTCTATACCAATTATTGAAGTTGGGACCAGTCAACTTGTCATTATCCAATAATGAGCGAAGTGACAAACTTGTGGCCATTTCTACATAAAAGAAAATTTGGCTATTAATATATGAATTGACTAAACACAGTAGACTTGGACTTTAGTCTAAAGATACTCCCACTATTTTATACAAATTGGTAGCCTCTACCTCCAATTCGAAAAATTACTCCTAATTCTTTAGTAGGCACTAGAACCCAATAGATCGCATATAGGCCCGAGTGTGGCTCGGCTAACCCATATGCACCTATTGGTAGGTTCTAAACCAGTTGCTTCACCAAGCAACTTCTAGTGATAATTTTGCCCTAGGTTCTTCGGCAGGCGTGTGGCGCCTCCACCGAATACCCTAGTCAGGTCCAACCATTAAATGATAGGGTTAAGTCTAATCAACTAATAGACGACCAAGCCCGAGTGTGGCTCGGCTCACCTGACCGCCTATTGAAGGTACACTTAACTCATCATATATTGAATGACAATTCCAATGCTTGATAAGTACCAGGCGTGTCGCGCCTCCAATAATTATCAAAGCATTGGACCCATTATCACCCAACTTAATGGGAGGCTATGACCTAGTTATCTCCATAACCATTTCATTTTAAGGACCTAATAATTTTAGAGGATTTCTTAATTAGGATAGATAAGAAGATCCGGTTAGTCTAATTTCTCCGACTGACTTCACCAAATCATATTAGACTCAAACCGTTAAGGAGGCACCTAAATCAGTCAAACTGATTTTTCTTATAGGCATGGGCTAACTCGAATCATTAAGTGATCCAATCAAAATGTGATTGACCATGTCGGCCAGGTAAGTGAGATCGGTGGAAGGGATATGCCATTAACTCGGCAAAGACGAATCAGTGCGAGTAACTCCCAATTAAAAACCACCGGTCAAAACTGCCAAACTTACCTTAGACACCGACTGGTTAATCAATTTCGATTTGATTACTTAAATGACTCGGGCTACACCTCTGAGCCTAAATCAACTTCCATCTTGGTCTAATCAAAGACACGGACTTGATCCATCTACAACTATTGTAAATTGACCTAGAATTTCCTTGACCTAATCTAGTTACTACTTAATTAGATTTGATCAATTAATTCTATTTGTCCATGTATGATTCTAACCTTAGGTCTAACCTAATCCTAGAAACTTGATTCAAGCTAACCCATATGCCCAAATAATTATGCAATGTCAATTAATTGAGTTACAATTTTATTTCATAACACTTAATTCTCAATTAAGTTTAGACTTATGAAAGTTTTGATCATTGCATATTTCTTTTTAATTACATATTAATTACAATCTTTCAGTTCTTAAAACATATTTTCAGACCTGAGTTTTTGTAATTAATCACATGTAATCAGATTTAATTCATGTTTAAGTCATTATATTTAATGTTCATGCATCACATATACATAACAACATGAATTAATACAAACAACATACATCTTATGTATTTATTTTTTCACTTTTATTTTCAGATCTGATTTGTTCATTAAAATCAGAGATCATATGAATCATAAATTTTATTTAGATCTAATCTAAACAATATTATGATTTCAAATTTATTTATGTTACAAATCTTAACACAAACATGCATCATATGCATCCAAAATTTCAGATCTAGTTAATCATGCATAATCAGCAATTAAATCAATCATAAAAAATACTTTAGATCTAATCTAAGCATGCTCATGATTTCAGATTTAATTACAAAAATTAAAACATAAAAGTTTAAACATGAACCTGGCTCTGATACCACTGAAAGTGAATCCTAGGTTCTTCGGTGCTAAGCATGCTGATTTTTTTTTTTAAAAAAAACCATGGCTGAACCTGATCGGGTTGCCTACGTACCCCTTCATAAGGGGGATCAAGCCATACGTAGTTCTTTTTAAGTTTTAAAACGCAGCAAAAAAATCGAATCAAACAATTTAATTCATGCATGCTTACAAGATCAAATCTAGAAATCAGCACCTTAAGAACACATAGGATTATGCCGGAATCGTTTAAACAATTATGCTAAAACTTTCATGCATGATTAACTATCAGATCTGAAACTTAAGAACTCTATTCCGATTAATCTCCGAATATCCATTGAATGGATTCTGGAGATATCTCCGTGAGGAGCCCCAAAAGAGGGTAAAACCTCGGGGAATCAGACCTAGATCTTGACACCATAATAAAAGATTAATGTAGGATTAATACCTTTTATGATGGATGAAACTTATGGATCTGATCCTCGACTTCACAGCCACGCACACGAATGGCCTCTACGAGAAGTCTACGCGAAGTTCCTGAAGAGATCCAATCCTGCGGAAGTGCTAGCTTGCGCAGAATTTCTTGAGGCTGAAATTTGATCTTCCAAACGCTATCAACTTTTGATCCGCCTTCTTGGAAGAACTTGGAGGAAAGGTTTAAAGGGATTGAAGAGGACTTAGATCTGATCTAAAGACTCTTATCAGGGACCCCTAACACTAATGGCGCGATGGACTTAGAGGAGGAAGAAATCGGCTAGATTGAATGCAGAATTTTTCCACGCATGAACTAGGGTTCCTCTCTTTCCTTTTCCCTTTTTTCTTCTTCTTTTTCTCTCTTTTTTTCTTCGAATTCGACCACCAGATGATGGAGGTCCTTTTAATGTTGCTCTCCTACCTAACTTCATGCCAACCATCCCATATTTGTGGAGGATTTTGTGGGGTTTTGAATTTTGAATTCAAAATTCAAGTTCATGTGCCATTACATGATGAAGCTTGATCTAATCTAAACCATTCATCATGTTGCCACTTTCCTCTTTCAATTTCGAAATTCCCATGCCCCCAATCAGATTAGAGGGTCACGTGGTGATTTTGTGGTGATTAAATTCGAAATTCAACCTTAATTAGAAGTGAGATAAAGATAAGGATGACATATGTCATGAAGAGAGAGAATTTGATCTTATCTAATTCTTTTCATGAATTTATCTCTCCATTTCGACCCATCTAATGATGAAAGAGGTCCCTGATGTTGCCAAGTGTCCCATGGCACCATTAAATAAATTAAATTAATTATTAATCATATTAAAAATCAATTTATGGCGCCTTGCATGGATATGTGACAAGTGGATTTCAAGATCCGAACAGTTTCAGATCAAACCCATTTAATTTAATTAAATCCTAACAATTAGAATGATCCAATTACCATGGGTTGAACCTAATCCAATTAGGTCAATCCCTAATTAAGCACAAATTTAATCTAATTTAATTTGGTCAACCTAAGTCCTCTTGATTCAGACCTAATCCAATCAGGTCAAAAACCCTGATTGAGCCCAGAATTGAATCTAATTCAATTTGGCTCATTCTTAGTCTAATTACTCAATCCAATTGAGTTCATTAGCAATCTAATTACTAATCAATCCTCCAATAATTACTTTAATTATTTTATAAGATAATTTGCCAATCGAATTGACCAAATTACCCCTGAATGATTCTTAATCATTCATCAGCCTTCTTGATCAATCAGGAATCTTCTATGCGTGTGATCTCATAGGTTCGAACCTAAGCCGGTAGTATAGGAACGACTTCCTACACTAATCGATGTGACCATCTAGTAATGGTACCCGACGTCCGAATAGGCCGAATATATGCGAAGCAAATATTCTGGAACCCTGAACTATGGTTACTGTATAATTCAATCCCTTTGACTCTTAATGCCAGGATGACTTAGAGCTCACTGTCAACCCTATAATTAGTACATCCATTATGTGATTAACTTTAGATATCCCGTGACTCCTCACTGGGATTACCCTGGCCAAGGTTTTGCTAAATTAATCACAAGACATTATTCCTGTTTCCAGGAGGGGTCAATTCCATCTTGACTCACAACTGACTACGCAAGTACTTGACTGTACCCAGTGACCTTCCGTCACTGAATTAGAAATTCAGGTAGTCCGGTACCAAAGTACAGTGAGTTGCTTGCTAGTCACAGGTTGCGGTCTCAGGTCAGAGGGCCAAACTTATACCCATATCCACTCGGAACATCTCTCGACAGTAGAGCGTTCCGGAATTGGTCACGTTCAGTGAAATGTACTCCTACACTTCACCTGTATGGCATACCAGTGCCTCCACACTCCTTGGTTAAGAGGACAACCAATGTATATGTCACACAACGACCTAATCTTGATAATGTTGTCGTCCTAGTAACAACATATTATTTGGTCGCGAACAAGTTTAAGGACTCAAAGATAAATCCTCCTTTATCATAACATAAGTCCTAAGGACTTCATCATATAAGAGTTCATTTGAAGATGAAATGATGAATAATGCCAAATAATACTTTATTAATTTATCAATTTATTTACAAAATTCAATCATCAATATGCTGACGATTGACATTTAGGATACAATTCCCAACAATATATTATATTTATAGTATAATATAATAATAAAGATATAAAATATTATAATTATTAGTATAAATAAATTTCTCATAATATAACATAATATTAAATTATTTAAAATAACATATTAATGTATTATAATTTAATGTAATATAATATAATATTTATAGTATAATACAATAATAAAGATATAAAATATTATAATTATTAGTAAAAATTAATTTCCCATAATATAACATAATATTAAATTGTTTAAAATAACATATTAATGTATTATGATATAACGTATTATAATATTATATTTATAGTATAATACAATAATAAAGGTGTAAAATATTATAATTATTAGTATAAATTAATTTCTCATAATATAACATAATATTAAATTATTTAAAATAACATATTAATGTATTATGATGTAATGTAATATAATATAATATTTATAGTATAATACAATAATAAAGGTATAAAATATTATAATTATTAGTATAAATTAATTTGTCATAATATAACATAATATTAAATTATTTAACTTAATATATTAATGTATTATGATATAATATAATATGATATTATATTTATAGTATAGTATAATCATAAAGGTATAAAATATTATAATTATTAGTATAAATTAATTTTTCATAATAAAGGGACAAACTATGTAATTATTATATTTTAATATGGGCATTTTTGTCAAAAATACAGCTTTCCGACAAAGTTGAAAACAGCATTTTCGAAAAGATCCAAATTGGAGCTTCCCCCTAAAAGCTGTTTTCAGCTTCCCGAAAAAGCTGAAACAGCTTTCCGAAAATTTTACCAAACACCATTTTTATTTAAAAGTACTTTTGGAGGGCCAGAAAGTACTTTTGGCCCTCCAAAAGCTCCCCCAAACAAGACCTAAGAGCCGGAGGGGTGGGGGGGCTAGGATGAAATAGCCAACAAGATCATTACCAGGATCATAACTAGGTAATGATCCTGCTCATGTTGAAAACCTTCGAAAGGAGATTTCTATCTAATCATCTATTCTAGTCTTAGCCAAAGGCCTCTTCAAAGAACAAAGATATTAAAACGTCAACAAAACTTCAAAATTCATAACAAAAGAAAAGAAACCCAATCCAATCAAAAACTATTGGTCCAGTTACAAAGCAATGCAGAAGAAAAAAGAGACCGCACAGCTTATCAATCACTAGATCCCTCTACCAAATCGCTAACTTAAGTTAGCTAATTTCTTTAACCATCTTTCCCCAACATCTCCATTCCTCCTTTGCTCTTTAGGTGCTTCCTAGCGGCTACAATGAAAACATTATGGCAGCCAAAAAAGTATGCAAGCAAACAAAAATTTATTTTTGATTAAATTAAAGCCTGTTTCCTTGTGCATCATATCCCATAAGCCACCTTTTCAACATGCTGAATAATTATAGGATAATCAATAATAAATTCAATTTTCAACAGACTAAATAATGATAGGAAAGAAATTTAACACTCCATGCATTTTGAAATTCATGTACTTGCGGCCAACTTAGTAGTTTTGCCATTTCCTTTCCATTTTGAAACATGTTTAAAGCTTCTAATAATATTTTAACCCCCTTTTAAAATGAGAAGATCCTTATAGTGCTTTAGCCCAAGATTGCAACTTCATAACCTCCTGCGATTGCCTTATAATCTTAACTAAGGTAAAGCTATTGTTCTCCAAGTTCTCCTCATCCATTTTTGATGCAAGACCTTATTCATGCCCTAGCTTAATCATCTTTTTCAGCATTAGATTCTGATTGTGCATAGGTATAACACAGACCCAGCATATTTCAAGCCTTGACTATATACGAAATTGCTTGAGTGGATGATTTCTGTTACGCTTTTACACCCCTGATATAAATACTCTCTGACTTCACTGCCAAATAAGTCTTGATCCACCAAGAAAGGTAGAAGGAGAAAGCAAAAGTTGAAAGCCTCAAGCTATGCCATCTAGAAGACCTACACACAAGTGTTGTCTATGAGCAAATTACCATTTCATCTCTATTGGAGGTAAGTCTACGTGCTAGGCAATTGCTATCATTTTGGCTTTTGATCCACTATTTTTAGTTGAAATCCAGCTGAGGTAGAAATATAATCTAAAAACAACCATGTAGCCATCACATACATGTGCTGCCATATGGATCACTCACATTTTCTTTGAGATTCATGCTAAGGCATGAACACGATTTAGCAAAGGAATAAACCTATCGATAAGAGCAATACCATCTAATTCTTTTTGACGGTAAATCACTTGTAGTCGAAGAGTTTAGGACGATAGCTGTGATTGTATGGGCTCCACCTCAGGAACAGCATGGGGCCTTCCAACGCGGCATGTACGTACCAATCATGGATAATAATGATTGGAGAAACGGCCCTCTCCAGTTCATGTGCAAACCAGAAAGGATCTTGACTTACCATCAAATTCTAGGTATAGTAGTCAGCAATAGGAGAATCTTTGACATATAAATGCATCTGTCAAATTCTTCCTTGTCATTGGATCAGGAAAAGGTCCATAAGTGTATGCAATTGCACGGTGGAAATGTATTGAATCTTATCCTGATATC
The DNA here is from genome assembly GCF_009389715.1 of Phoenix dactylifera. Classification (NCBI taxonomy): domain Eukaryota; kingdom Viridiplantae; phylum Streptophyta; class Magnoliopsida; order Arecales; family Arecaceae; genus Phoenix; species Phoenix dactylifera. The sequence goes on from NW_024068261.1 coordinate 52,017, forward strand.
TCTTTAGCAACCAGCCAGGCACTTGTGCTCCAAGGGTGGAGGACATAAGAGCAGTGGTGGCCTAGCAAATGCATGCATTCGTAAACCTTGCAAGCAATTCAATGACTGATTGCATTAATACAGTGGCTTCAATTCAGAACTACAAATGCATCCCGTTTTCAATAATCCTACACGTTCTGTTCTGTTACCTCTCTGATTGATTTAAATCTTGTTTTGGAAAACAATTATTCATAAATGCATATAGGATATATCTGGTTGAAACAAAATATGTGGAAAAGTAAAAATCCATAATTTTTTTTTTGTGAAATATAGAAGCAAAGTTTCTAAATTTGCTAGTTTTTCTGAGAAAAACAGTTCTTTCCATGCAATTTTTCTTGCAACCAGACATACCCATAAATGTGAGAAGAATTGGCTTTTATGTCACTGGGTATGGATGCTACCCAATATTTGAAAACCAATACAATGAGCTTTCAAATCCAAATATAAATCATCAGATCCAATAGGTATTTTGGTGTTGTTTTCTACATACTCAAATCTAAAAATTTGCGCTCACAAGTTGGGATGCCCTCTACTACCATCTGAGGCCTACCAACTTAACCTTGAAAGCTATAGTTGGTAGCATGATATTCTTATATCCTAAATCTGTCTAGAGAAAATTCTTGTACTCCATGTCCTGTTTAGGATTGCTGTTGATATAAGATATCACATAGCATTGTATAATAAAGTGTAACAGAGTATAATATTACATATAATTACCTATTAAAATATTATTATATAGTATAACATTAATATAATATAATATTGTAAGGCAATATAATATTGCATACTAAAGTATAATAATATATAGAATGTGATTGGATATAATATAACATAATATAATAATGTATTATTACATAGTATAATATTATTACAATACAATACAATACCGTAATAATGTAATTTGAAAACCAAACTCTCCTTCCTTCTCTTTTCTTCTTCTTGTTCTTTATATGTAAGACATCATTAAGTTGCTCTTTCCAAACTACATCTGTCACTCTACAAGTTTATAAGAAGGTCAGTTATCAGTTGCATAAGATTCGAGAACTCACTCCAGTATCCACGGTAACACCCAATTGTTGTCAGCAAAAATAACCAGCCACTTGACAATCTGGTTCACCTTGCAATAGGCCCAGTATGAAGGCAAGACTTGGAAAATCAGCATTAACTCGTGCTGACCAATTGCTCAACACGATTAAGACCTCGACAATAATGTTTCTATAACCTTTTGTGGCTGGTGATCAACAGCAAAATGAGCCAAGATGCTTATCTTATTTGAGATGTAAGTGGAAACACTCGCATAGAACTCAATGTTCCAGGATCTCAGTAGGTAATACAAGGACTGCTGCTGTGGAGGTTTTGACCGGTAGTAACATAACTGAAACAAGCTACCATCTTAAATAAACTATGTAAACATAACTGAAACAAGCTACCATCTTAAATAAACTCATGTAACGTTAGTGAAAAGAAACCCTAATTTTCTAACTTGTAAATCAAAAGATAGAAAAGTCACCCAACATATTAGTATGATATCAATCAGATGATATCTCAGATTCAATTGATTTTAGATCAGGCAAGCTAAAAACTTGTTTTCGGAAACTTCGATGACATGATAAGCAAATGCTAATTCTCAAATCTTCAGAGATCAAGACATTCCAACACTTCTAAGTTCTAACAAGAGAAAAGCCAATCCATCCAGCTTAAGAACCAAACTAGTCTTTATATATTTTTTCACTCACATCGTAGCATATATTAGTTAAAATCTCCAAGCCCCAAATCCCACATGATAATAGACTTCATTAGACATTCAAGCCAAGGATACCTAGGCTTACGATAGTGGATTACACAACTATATGCTATCGTGAGCCGTCCTCCACCAAAAACCCCAACCCTCGCGAGACTAGCTCGAGAAAGCCGGCTGCCGCCTACTACCTCACATCACATAGCAGTGGCGGCGCTGCCACCGTGGACGTTCCAGAAGACGTTCCCGGCGGAGTCGATGTTGCCGGCGTCCACCGCGACGGCGCCGAAGATCGCCCTGATGGCGGCGCAGAGGACAGCCGGCGACGAGGAGTTGGTCCCGGGGGAGACGCGGACGATCTTCTCCAGCCCAAGGCGAGCGCCGGCGGCGGCGCACGCGTTGACACCGGAGACCTCCGCGATCCGGCGGCTGACGGTCTCCGCGGAGGAGTCGGTGTCGTTGAGGAGGAGGCGGAGGGCGGCGGAGGCCTCGACGGCGCTGAGACCCAGGATGCTGAGGGCGCGGCAGTTCTCGAGAGAGTAGGAGGGGTGGGTCATCGCCCGGCGCAGCAGATAGACTCTCTGGAAGTCATACCTGGAGAAAAGATCCCAGATCGGGCGGTTAGCATTGCTCGAAATCGATATTTTTTTGTCTAATAAATGGAGGAGAATAAAATTGCGTGCCCAATTTGCTCCTGAAGAGTTTCGAGGGCCGCGGAGAAGGACGACGACGAGAGATGGATTTCCGCCGCCCCCTGTAATTGAGGATTTTAGCAGGAAATAAATAATAAGAAAATACCAAAAATAACTGGAAATAATAATTAAGAACTATAGACCATTTGCTGGGAGAGAGCGAGGAGAGAGAGGAAGAAGAAGAGGAAAGGAAAGCCGCGGAGTAGATGCATGGCGTGGAAAGGGGAAAGAAGACTGATGTACTTCACTCTTGCTCCTGGTCTGTGAGAGAGAGATGGAAAAGGATTTCATTCATTTGGGTCGCTTTAGTGGGATAGATTAAAATATTCTAGGGTTGCAAATGGGCCGAACTTCTCCGACCTAAGCGCAACTCAACCGTTGTCGAGCTCAAAAAACACAAGCAGTTTTCAAATTAAATTTATGTACAGAACTGAAATTCCCTCACCGATATATATATATTAAATTAACATTAAAATTAATATTTATATTTATTCTAAATAGGTAGACATACGAATTGTATATTAAGCATATCAACATTTATTATAAACAAATATGGATATACATTATATATTAAATATATCTATATTTCTTATATAAATCATAAAATTAAAGAATGAAAACTAGCAATAAAGGCATGATTATAAAAGAAATATTCAATTAAAAAATATAATTTTAATAAGTATTTATTAATAATAAAAATTAATAATTTGATAAAGAATGTACTGCTCAAGATTTGTCATCACTGGAGTAGACAGGCCCGCAAAACATCTCATAATTGTTACCAGTTGTAATCACCGGGTAGAAATTGAAAAGTAGACGGGACCTTTGAAACCCTAGTTGCTTGAAGACGACGAAGAGGAAAGAGGGACTAAATGGACGAACGAGAGGTTTGAGCCTTTCAGGCATGCAGGATGATTCGTAGAATTTTATTCGAATCAGATATTCCGTATTTGGGTTACTATCTTAAATGATGGTCATCCAATATTTAGGTTTTTTTTGGTTTAGGTTTGGTTAATCACTTAATTGGTTTTTCTAATTTAACTTAAATTTTTTGGTGTATCCGCATCTATATCTATATTTGGGAGATTAACGGATCTGATCAGACCAAAATAATAGTATCTGAATCTGATTCGAATCGGATAAATAAACGAATACGATCGGATATAATCCGACCCGCTTTCAACCTTACTCATGTAGCAAAATATTCAACCAAACACCCGCAAACCTAATCATATATATATATATTATTAATTAAATATTTTAAAATGTATATTATATTATATTTTGTTTAAATTTGAGCTTGAATATGGTTCGGTTAATATTTTAGTTGAGTCAGATCTACCTCAAGTATTATTTTTTTTTTATCAAATCGAGTTCGAGCTCGGATATTAAAGCTTGATCATTTCGAGTCAAGTTACAAGTTTGGATATTTTAAATTAAGTCGAACTTGAGTATCTAGCTGGTGGCCACCTACTCAACTAATCTCGATTGCACTCAAAGACATCACCGTACCAAGCAAGAGGCTGCAAGCAAATCGGGTTCCATTGGCATTTTGGATAATTTTAATCTAATTTATATATTAATCAGATTAAAAATTAGAATTCAATCTTAACTTTTTTTAATATTAATTTATTATATTTTTACTCTAATTAGCCAAAATATTTTCAACATAAATTATAAAGATTATTTTTATATTTGAGATATATTATACTTTATGTTTTATTGTAATAAGCCTTGAGTCTGGATAACCAATTACTTTGGATATGAAATAACCAGAGTCCAAATTGATTAGGGATCCTAATGGATCAAGAAACCAACAACCATATAGAAGGTCTCGGTCCCTTTCTCTACTTGTATCAAGAAAAGTCCACAATTTTCCATCTACATTCTGCTGGAGAGTGAGGAAAAGTAAAAAAGGATATAAGCCTGGTTATCTCTAATAGATCAATCTTCAATTCAGCTACCAATCATGATTCTTATTTTGATTACCAAGTTTTGAGAGCGCTCAGCTACCGTTGGTTTAAAGTACACGCTATACTCCTTAAATTATTAGTGATTTTGTTTACTTCTGAGAACAATGATCCTATGTATATAAATTTACATATGTTTCCATATAGAATTTTTCATAGCTAGAAATCCGAAAGATTTGGTTTTATTTAAATATATTAAAAAATAATTTGGCAAAAATTACAATGGATGTAGTGATAAAACTGGTAGGTCCTTCACTACTCGAACTAAACTTTCTCTACAAGAGTTATTTAATAATTATGTGATAATTTTTCTGAAAAAACAATTTATTTCAATCTTTCCCGTATCCCTTCTCTCTTCGAGTCAAAGTAGGATTGAATAACGAAGGCACTGCCATCCTCTATTACTTCAGATAGGAATACAGCAAATCCACTGACCAAATGCCTTTTAGAGAAGGTATTCACAACTTATATGTAGAGGGGATGGGTTTTAGATATCCTTTCAAATAGCATTGAGTGTGAGTGGAATATACTCTTAAAGCTATTTGCATGTAATTGTAAACACTTATTGGATTAACACATGGCTTTTCCTTTTTTATGATCATATACTATATAGGGTATGCATCATATATCGACCCTAGATTCAGAAAAGAGTCCATGAGTACTATAGGACTTTATTCATATCGAGAGTGCTTTCTATAGGATTAGACAAAATTAGGTACTCAAAATTTGTTTGCACTATGGGTGAGGTTGAGCATCACACCTATAAGGCTGCTAAGGTGGATAGTGGTTTCATAGAGTTCTTCACTCATCGAGGTGAGACTTCATGCTAATACTCAAGTATGCCATCATACTAAATGGACATCATTGATAATCGACTTCATAAAGTACTATCCGAGATAAAAGTGTGATCTAAGTGCATGAGCTTACAACTGCTCCCTCAGCTTGAAGGGCATAATTGCATTCTAAATATTTATAAATTTGGGCCAAAACTTGTGTATTGACAATGATACACTAGACTTTATCTCGATGGGGAGCACAGTGGATTGTCGGGTTTGGATATGAGTGAGGGTTATGTTGTCCGATATGGAAACCATTACAATAGTATAATATCTATATTATAATAGAGATATGATCAAGTATATAAGAACTGGAGCCCAGACAGTAACTTGAAATATTTTTTGGAAATAATTAATTATTTTTTAAAGGGCTCCAGGTCAATAATTTTCATAACAAGATATTTAACATGATCTAGAATTCTAGTGGGCCATAACATCATATGACTAATGGTCTGATAGTATTATACTCAATAGTTTTATGAGGATATTTGAATGACGGAGGATCGAATCGCAAAATGTAGCCTATGCAGGAATAAAGATACTAACTTATTTCATTATACTTACCAAGAGGTTTAGTAATGTCTTATGAACTCCATGTCTCTATGTTCAACTACATTACTAATATGACTAAGGCAAACTTGAAGGGTAGGTCTTTGATGAGTGAGAACTTGAGTTGGCTTATCTTCACAATGCACCTAGCTTGTACCATATATTTCTAGATTAATTGGTATAAGATTCCAAAAAAGATTCTCTCATTAAACGGATCAAAAAATATTTGTTTTTTGATTGGAGAGAACATTGGCCTACAGTAGTAGCCAAGATACTAGGATTTGGCTTGATTAGGTCAAGCAAGAAGGCTTAACCTAGACTTCCAGATCTATTTGGATACGAACCAAGTTGGAGCTAGCCAACTTGGGTTGATGCCCCTACCCACTAGGACACCTCATAGAGTCACCTGGCATGTGCCCTTATAGAAGTAGGGGCAGCCTCTTTAAGGAGCCACCACCAATATCCTTTCCTTCTTTAGACTAATAGTCAGGATAGGACTCTAGAGAGAGGGGGTGGCCATGATAGGAAGTTGCCACCTCCTCTCTCTCTCTTTGAGTCCCAGTAGAACTCAGTAAGGAAGGCACCAGCCTCCTAAATAGGAGGGGCATCCCTTAGGGATAGCATCCAACTCCCACATAGATCCCATGCTAGAGTAGAGAGAGAGAGGTACATGGCAAGGATTTTCCTTCTCCAATTAGAAGAGAGAGAAAGACAAAAGAAGAAAGCTAATGAGAGTAAGTCTTTTGAGCATAGCATCCCTTGGCCTACGGTTTTTAAAGTTTTAAAGCGTAGCAAATCTCTAGAAGATAGGCACATAGATTGAAGTGACTGAGAATAGTAACTCTCATAGGGTCTTGTACTTTCGTCGGCTTAGCATCTCCTAGGAATGTGGAGATCAACTCCAAAATTACCATTATGGAAAGTTATAATTCTTTTTGACCTATATGCATACCTTTTTATGTGGTAATATTATGAACAAATGTCTTATAATTTTGCTATAGGTACTCTGCTGATCTCCATGATTGCATATAAGAGGGCAAAAGATAACAAAAAAGGAGACCTAATATTGTCAGTGGCATCGTGGCGTTGGCAATGTTGAAGCTGGCACCAAACAACTGTTGGAAATTGTATCCTAAAAGTCAATCGTCAGTATATTGATGATTGAATTTTGTAAATGAATTGACAAATTAATAAAGTGTTATTTGGCATTATTCATCATTTTATTGAACATCTTCAAATGAACTCTTATATGATGAAGTTCTTAGGACTTATTTTATGTTAAAGGAGGATTTATCTTCGAGTCCTTAAACCTGTTCGCGACCAAATGATATGCTGTTACCTAGGACGACAACATAATCGAGATTAGGTTGTTGTGTAACATATACGTTGGTTGTCCTCTTAACCAAGGAGTGTGGAGACACTGATATGTCACACAGGTGAAGTATAAGGGTACATTTTACTGAACGTGACCAATTTCAGAATGCTCTACTGTCTAGAGATGTTCCGAGTGGATATGGGTATATGTGTCCCTCCGACCTGAGATCACCACGGTGATTAGCAAGCAACTCACTGTACTTTGGTACCGGACTATCTGAGTATCTAATTCGGTGACGGAAGGTTACTGGGTGCAGTCAAGTACTTGCGAAGTCGGTGTGTGAGTCAAGATGGAATTGACCCCTCCTGGAAACAGTAGATCGTGCTTTGTGTTCAATTTAGCAAAATCTTGGACAGGGTAATCTTTGTGAGGAGTCACGGGATTTTTAAAGTTGATCACATAGAGGATGTACTTATTACAGAGTTAACAGTGAACTCTGAAGCCGTCCTGAGCATTTAAAGTCATAGGGATGAATTATATGGTAACCATAGTCCAAAGGTTCTTGAATGTTGCTTTGCAATTATTCGGCCTATCCGGACGTCGGGTACTATTGCTAGATGGTCATTTTGATTAGTACAAGAAGTTGTTCTTGTGCTACCGACTTAGGTTCGAACCTATGGGGTCATATGCATAGAAATTTCTAGATTGATCAAATGGCTGATTAATGATTAAGAATCATTCAGGGATAATTTGGTCAATTCGATTGACAAATTATCCTAAGTAAAAGTTGCATTAAAATAATTATTGAATTATTGGAGGATGAATTAGCAATTAGATTGCTAATGAACTCAATTTGATTGAGTAATTGGGCTTAGGTTGAGCCAAATTGAATAGGATTCAATTTGGGCTGCATCAGGGTTTGATCTAATTGGATTGGGTTCAATCCAAGTAGATTGAGCTTGACCCAATTGATGGGACATGACCCAATTGGATTGGGCTTGATCCAAATAAATTAGAAGACCTTATTTGATGAGGATTATGAGTCCAAATAATCAGAATTAGATAAGAAGAATAATTTCTAAATTTTAGGAACCCATCCTTATCCTTCTTGGAGAAGAATGACACCTTGATTTATCCCCAAGATTACCCATGCCTATTCTATTTATTTTTGGCCAAAAATTGGCATGAAAGAGAGTAGGCGTGGAGCTATATTTTATATAAAAATGGTGCCTCAAATCTTTCTAAAAAGATTTATATGAATTTTCTAATTTGTAGGGATTGCATGGCGCATGAAATAGGATGGTCTGCGGCTGAACTTTGGATGCATGAATTTCTATCTTTTAGGGATCCAAAATGTACAAAATTTGGCTATGTTCATCTCCTATTAGCTGCCAAATCACCATAATTTTTTGGAGATTTTATCATCCAAATTAATTGGCTAAATTAGGTGTGAGGCTTGGGGGTTTCTTTTGGCTATAAAAGACCCCTACACCTAGGGTTCAAAATATATAATATTTAGAGTTTTCAAAAAATTTTGAAAAAATTTTCTGAGGGCCTCCATCCCTTCTTCTTCTTCTTCCTCATGTCTATCCTCCATCTCCTTGAAGAACAATCAAAGGTTGATTGTTTAGAAGGAGAAAGCTTTAGCTACTGCAGTGTTCCTACACGAGCTAGCACTCCCGCGGAAAACGATCTACCTAGGGCTTCGCGTGGACAATCTATAGAGGTCGGACACGTGTGCGGCTGCAAAGCATGATCAAGGAGTCATCCAAGACCTTCAAGAAATCAAGTATGAGATTTGATCTCATTAAAGTTAAGATTAGATCTTAAATATTTTAGACATACAATCATTGTTTCATGCTTTACATAAACATTTAAATCATGGTTTTTATTTTTGTTGAAGAGATCTGATCTCTAGCATGCATGAAAATTAAATAGTTTAATTTTTAAATGCTTCCGCTGTACTTTGTTGAAAATAAATGCATGCAGCCCCCGCAAGGGTTCTTTTCAATGGTATCAGAGCCAGGTTTATTGAATGTTTAAACTGTTTATGCTTAAAACAATTGTATTAATCTAAGTAGTTTAGTAATATAATTGGATTAATCACCAGGCCATCCGTCCATAGGAGAAAGAAGGGTTCGTTACCCTCTTTTTCCATTCAATGGGATCTCCTATGGCGTGTAGGGGTGCCACTGTGATTGATCATTGAAGATGAACAATGAAAGGTAGATTAAAATCTATTTTAATCTTTGTAATTAAATCTAAGATTTATAAATATGTTTAGATCAGATCTAAAGAGTATTTATGAATGATTTAGTTACTGATTTTGCATGATTAATCAGGTCTAAAAATCAGTTGCATGTGATGCTTGAGATCTAGGTAAATTCATGTTGATGTATATGTGATATAAGGAACATGAATAAATCTGAAATCATAAACTTCTTTATATTAGATCTAAATAAAATTTATGATTCATTTATTTTCTTATTTTGTATAACAAATCAAATCTGAAAACAAATGCATATGATGTATGTTGTTTAAGTTAATTCATATTAGTTTGTATATGTGATATATGAACATAAATCATCTAAGATTTAAACATGAATTAAATCTGAAATAAACATAATTAATTGCAAATTTCAAAGATGAAAATAAGTTTTAAGAACTAAAACTTTGTAATTAATATGTAATTAAAAGAATATGCAATGATCTGAAATTTTCATAAGCTTACACTTAATTAAGAATTAAGTGATATGAAAACCTAGATCTAGAATTGCGAACTCAATTCAATAACATTGCATAATTCTTGGGGCATTTGGGTTAGCTCAAATCAAGTTCTTAAGATTGGGTTAGACCTAGGGTTATGTGGAGTAGAGATGGGCACTGGGCCGGGCCGCCCACGGCCCGGCACGGCACGGCACGAAGCGGGCCGTGCCTGGCACGGCCCGCCAGCTACAGTGCCGGGCCGTGCCTGGCACGGCCCCTTTGATAGGGTCGTGCTGGGCTAGAGGTTCCTGGCCAGCGGGCCGTGCCAGGCACGGCCCGCTTCGGGCCTGGGCCGGCACGGCCCGGTCTAGGCCCGCGGGCCAAGCACGGCACGGCCCGCGGGCCAGCACGGCACGGCCCATAAGGGCCTGGGCCGGGCTGGCACGCGCGCCTGGCACGGTCCGGGCCTGGGCCCGGCTCGGCCCGATAAATTTTTTTTAATAAATTAATAAATATTGAACACTAAGAAATCTTGATTTATGAATATAAAGCCACCTTAATGGTGGGGCGTTTGGCATAGACCCCTACCAGTTTATTAATTTAAATCAAAATGGTACATGAAGGGAGGTTTGGACCTTGGTCTGACCTCTAGATTCTAGAATACAATAAGAAACTAAGAAAGGGTCGAGGTTTGGACCTTGGTCTGACCTCCAGAATACAATAAAAATGTACAATTATAAAAAATTAAGAAATCTTACTAATCATCAGTGATTCAGTGAATCAGTATTCACTCTTCAGTCTTCAGTCTTCAGTTTTCAGTCTTCAGTCTTTAGTCTTCAGTCTTCAGTCTTCAGTCTTCAGTAGTGTTTGTATCATCATCATCAGAGGATGTTGTATTATGTCCACCTTTATCTTGAAGTCTTGCCTCAGCATCCAGCCAATCCTTGAAGCAGAGAAGCATCTCCACCGTTTCGCCCGTCATCCTACTTCTCTTTTCGTCAAGAACACGCCGACCTGCACTAAAAGCGGATTCCGATGCTACCGTGGACATCGGCACAGCTAAAATATCGCGTGCAATTGCAGACATAACAGGATATTGATTTCTAACACTCTTCCACCAAGATAATACATCTAGATTCTCTATTTGATTTTCATCATATGCAGACTGAAGATCATTTCGTAAATAAAATTCTAGTTCACTACTTAAAGATGAAGAAGATGAAGAGGAACTTGAAGCATGTGTGTGTCTTCTCTGTGCAATGAATGAAAAAATAGATGACGAACGAGAACTACTAGAAGGAGGAATAGAGGTTTGTATTTGTGTTCTAGATCCACGAATTTTTTCATCATATATAGCATAAATATCATAAAGAAGTTGTCTTACCTCATCTTTAGCAGATTCAGCATCTTGATTCATATTTTCAGCGTATGCATCAAGTAAAATTAGCACGCCATTTAATTTAACTCTAGGATCAAATACAGCAGCTAAGTTATGCATAGGACATATCCTGTCCCAATACTCATTCCATTTAGATTCCATTAGGTGAATAATAGGCATTAAAACATCATCATATCTATGTTCTGCAAATTTTTGACTAATTATATATGCTTGTTGTAAAAATGAACATGAAGTAGGGTAATAAATACCAGAAAGAACATTGGTAGCATTATAAAAACTAAGCAAAAAATCTTCCAAAATTTTTCCTTTATTCCAATCAGTTTCAGTCAATGTAAATCCTAATCCACGATCATTAATATATGCACTTAATAAATTTTTATATGGGTATGCATCATGTATCATGCTATATGTGGAGTTCCAACGAGTAATTACATCAAGTTTAAATTTTTTAAAACGTTTACCATGATTTATGCATAATTCCTTAAATTCTTGAAGTCTTGATCTAGAAGCATGAATAAAAGAAACTGCATTTCTAATTTTTGAAATCACATCTTGAATCATGCCCATGCCAGCTTGAACAGAAAGATTTAAGATATGACATGCACATCTAATATGCAGTAAATTTCCATCTAATATGGGATGCAATGAGTCTTTAAATAATACAACAGCAGAATTATTATTAGATGCATTATCAAAAGTAATAGACATAATTTTATCATTAATATTATATGAACATGCAGTTTGATAAATTATATTTGAAATTTGTTGCCCAGAATGTGGAAAATCAAAAGCACGAAAAGCAAGAATACGTTTATTTAATTGCCAATCATTATCAATATAATGAGCAGTAATGGCAATAAAACAATTACTACCTACAGATGCTGACCAAATATCAGAAGTTAATGAAATTTTTACATTTAAAGTAGAAAGTGTTTCAATTAAATTTTGTTTCATTGCTAAAAAATTGGTCATAGCTACTCTTCTAAATGTACGCCTACTAGTTCTTTTGTAAGCAGGTTGTAGGTTTAATTGAACATATTCTTCAAAATTAAAAGATTCACATAAACTAAAAGGTAATTCATCCTTAACTATCCATTTTACAAGTGCTTTTCTTTGATTTTCATGATTATATGCAAAATTACCTACAAGTAATCCCCCTTGTATATTAAGGCTACTTTGAGTTTGAGCATGAGAATCATGCATCCTATGACTCTCTTGATGTCTTTTTAAATGCCCTGTTCCCCCACTACTACTACAACTATAAAGTTTGGCACATTTTTTACATTTAGCTTTCCAGACTCCCTCAACCATAACTCTATCAAATTCATTCCATACAGTACTAGTCCTCTTACGAGAAGAGGTTTGACCTTCACTCGGTTCACCAGTTCTAGAGGAACTAGGAACAGGGGGTTGGGGATTAGTTTCTTTTCCCTCAGAAACAGGAATGCCAAACTGACTTTCCTCAAAAGATGACATATCTATGATTAATTCAAAAAATAAAAACTAACCGCAAGGAGGAATTGAGTAGAGGGTCGGAGGGCAGAGGCAGAGCCGAGATTCCGAGCTTCCTCTTGTGCTCTCAACAGAAGAGACCTTCTCTTCTCAACAGGAACCTCCTCTTGTGTAGCACTTGAACAAACTAAAAATTAAATTGCTAGAAGAGCACTTTAGAGGAGAGAAATAATAGCAGTAGAGAAGGAGAGAATGAGAGGTTTGGTGTGGTGAGAATGAGGGAGGAATGGGCTATTTATAGAAGCCCAAAATTTTTTTTTCCCAAAATACCCTTCCATTCAGCCGTTATTGGACTGTTGGGAGGGGTAAAATCGACTTTTTCCCGAAAATAGCCGTTGGAAACGGCTATTTTCCCTCCCCCTCTCCAGACGGGCCGTGCCAGGCACGGCCCGTCTGGAGCCGTTACGGGCCGTGCCAGGCACGGCCCGTTTAGAGACGTTGCGGGCCGTGCCTGGCACGGCCCGTTTGCGCCCGTTACGGGCCGTGCCTGGCACGGCCCGTGCCGTGCCGTGCCCGGCCCGGCCCACCAATAGAGGGGCCGGGGGCCGGGCCGGGCTGGCCTTCCGTGCCTCACGGGCCGTGCCAGGCACGGCCCGCTTAGAATTTGGGCCCGGGGGGCCTGGGCCGGGCCGGCCCGGCACGGCCCGTTGCCCAACTCTAATGTGGAGTGATTGAGTATTTCCTAATTGATTTTGATGAGCTCAAAGCATTGAAGTATGTCTTATGTTATTCTAATGAATTCAATCTAGTGTTTTAGGCAAATCTTTATGAATTTCAGTTTAAGTGCCTCGAGCTTTGGTTCAAAGTAATTTGGCTAAGTGTTGGACTCAATTTGAACCAAAGTCTGCATCACAAGTCGACTCCGGAACTTTGCGAGTCGACTCCGAGTGGTTTAAAGGTTCTGGCACAAGCTCGAGTCGACTTCGGCACTCTACGAGTCGACTCCGACTGAGAACAGACAGAAAGACAGAATGATGGGTTTTAGACCCTGTTAACGAGTTGACTCCAAAAGGTTTCGAGTTGACTTCGATGCTCGGCGAGTCGACTCCAGATGGTCCCGAGTCGACTCCAAAGGGTAACAGATAGAAAGATAGAACGATGGATTTTAGACCCTGTTACCGAGTTGACTCCAGAAGGTTGCGAGTCGACTCCGACGCTTGGCGAGTCGACTCTAAGTTTGTCCGAGTCGACTCCTAGAGGAAAGCAGTCTGAAAGGTAGAGACTCAATTTTGGAGACCCTGTGAACGAGTCGACTCCAATTGTTTCAGAGTCGACCCTCAAGTTAGCCGAGTCAACTTCAACAAGGCCCGAGTCGACTCCGAGGCAGAACAACTCAAAAGGCAGAGAATCAGTTTTTGCTGTCTCTAAGAACGAGACGTCTTCCGAAGATCTCGAGTCGCCTCTCAAGTCAGTCGAGTCGACTCCGAGGCAGAACAACTCAAAAGGCAGAGAATCAGTTTTTGCAGTCTCTAAGAACGAGACGTCTTCCGAAGATCTCGAGTCGCCTCTCAAGTCAGTCGAGTCGACTCCAAGTAAACCCGAGTTGACTCGAGGAATAAAAATAGAAAGTTGAGTTTCTGAAACCCTAATAGCGAGCCGACCCCTAAGTGCCCGAGTCATCTCCAGCTGTTGGCGAGTTGACTCCAGTTTGGTCCAAGTCGACCCCAAAATGAGGAAAGCACTTTAATTCAAATTCTGCACAGTGGGCGAGTCGTCTCCAGTAAAGCGCGAGTCGACTCCAATAACAGCCGAGTCGACTCCAGATCGCACGAGTCGACTCTGATCCCAACGGATACATTGTCAGGATGTGCAGACGGAACAGAACGGCTACAAATCACTCCCTAATGGCTAGTTTTCGAAAGAAACCACTTAAATAGCCAGAGTGAATAGTAGTAAACAACAAGAGAGTTATTCCATCTAAGCATAAAAGCATTTCAACTACTAAAAGCTTCCGAAGAATAAATACAAGCAAAAGAAGGAAGAAGTGCTTCAAACCAAAAAGTGCTTCCTTCGTATTCAAGGCTCTACTACTGTCCTCCATCCTTCGGCACATTCAAGAGGAGACTCAGAAATCGAGATGCCCCCTCACTTCCGCATCTAAAATCTGTTTGAGGGCTTCTAACTCTATTTTGATTATATTGTCTCACACTTGTTTTTTTAGAAGCTTTCCTGTGAACTATAAACTCTTAGTTTGTATACTTGATTCAATCAGGGGATTGAATCAAGGGTTGTAAGGTTTGTTGGTGAGCCAAAGATAAAACCAACGATGTAAGGTTATGGTTGGTGAACCGGAAAAAACCAACTGGGTTTGATTGTGAACCTAAGAAAACAATCAGTTGGTTCTAGTTGGTGAGCCTATCAAAACCGACCGAGTTCGTTGTGACCTCGTGAAAACAACAAGTTGAGTTGTGAGCTTGTAAAACAACCGGCTGTAATCCTAGGGATTATAGTGAATTCCTAAGTGCAGCTTGAGGAGTGGACGTAGGAGCAAGAGTTGGCTCCGAACCACTATAAATTTTTCTGTGTTTGTATTGCACCTTGTCTCTTTCACTCTCTTCACTCATTGCATCTAGTAATCTTACTAATTCACTTGCAATATATTTAGTTAATCACTCACCTTATTTTTAATTGGTCAATAATTAATTAAAACCCAATTCATCCCTCCTCTTGGGTTGTCTCCTTGGGCAACAAGTGGTATCAGAGCAGGTGCTCTCATATCGATTGGTATTCCAATCCTTAAAAAGAGTAAAAAATTAAAATGACAACCCCTTTTGGATCTTCCCTTAGTGAGGGGCAATCCACCAATAGGCCTCCATTGTTCAATGGAGCTAACTATACCTATTGGAAGGATAGAATGAGGATATTTATCCAAGCCCAAGACTATGATGTTTGGAGCGTCATAGTTAATGGACCATATATTCCTTCTATCTATGTTGATAACTGTTACGGGGGAACTAAGCCGCCATGCTCCACGTGACCGGCACGCGCGCCCATGAAGACTACGGCTGTCCTTTGATCCAACAATCCGACCCCGAGTCGGATATCCTCAGCACCGCAGCCCGACCTCGAGTCGGCTGCCCTTCGATCCAGCAGTCCGGCCCCGAGTCGGACATCTTCGGCTTCGCAGCCCGACCCCGAGTCGGCTGCCCCTTAATCTAGCAATCCGACCCCAAGTCGGATATCCTCAGCACCGCAGCCCGACCCCGAGTCGGCTGCCCCCTGATCCAGCACTCCGACCCCGAGTCGGAGATCTCTTGATAACGACAGGCTGCTTCCCAGAGGCACGCCGAGGCCTCCTGCTCCACTACTCCCTGCAACGGCTGTATCCGATGCTGTTCCACGATCTCCTGTATCAGCCGTACAAAGCGGAACTCCACTACGCCCTGTCATGGCCGTACCCAGCGCTGCTCCACGACGCCCTGTAACGGCCATGTCAGTGGCCACTCCATCGCGCCCCACGATGACAAACCCCCCTGAGAGACCCCCCAGCCAGGTATATATGCGGCTGGGGGGAGAAGGGGGGGTAAGCAATATCTTCCAGAGCACTCTCTTGCTTGCTATTATTATCTCTCCTTCTTCTCCAATCTCCTCTGACTTGATCGTCGGAGGGCCCCCACTACCCCAGTGGTGGTGCGAGGCTTGCTCGCAGGTTTTCCGGTGGAAGGTGGAGCGTAACCAACACCAACCAAGACAACTCAGACGGAACCCCGTTCACACCGCTGTGTCAATCGTTCTCGGTTTGGACCACCAGCAACAGTTGGCGCTAGAGGAAGGGCCTGATCTCAGAGCGATCGTAATGGCACGGCGAGGTGGTCGTGGAGCTTCCAATGCCTCTGGTCGCGGGGCCTCTCGCGCCTCCGGCCGGGAGGCCGCTGCGTCTCCAACACATTCTCAGCAACACTCCACCATTCCACCCCCCATTCAGATGGTCGAAGCCGCTCAGTTCGACCAGTTAGCCCAGCAGGTTCGCACCCTCGCGGAGGCAGTGCAGAACCTGCAGGGTGTGATGTCTCGAGCGCCACAGCGGGCCCAGGAGCCGCTGCCCCCCGAGCGCTCACCTGTCTTCCTCAACCCGCGCTCCTTCCTCTCCCATGGGGAGGAGCGCCGGCGCGAGGAAGGTTCTCGAGCACGGTCCATTCTGCCAGGACCTTCTCATCGAAGCTGCGCGGGGTACGAGAGGCGGACCCGGGCGCGTTCTCAGACCCCCCAGTCCTCGAGGGGCCCGCACTTCAGTCGGTCCCCCTCGCGCCGCTCCTTGTCTCCCACCCACCGGTCGCGCTCCCTGGACCGGCGGGTGGACGATCTCCACAGACAACTCCAGGTCCTGAAGGGCCACTCCAAAGATCTCTTCGCCGACTTGGAGATCTCCTCCCAACCGGCGCTTGCCTCGAGGATCCTGCGGACCCCAAATCCGCCGGAATTCAAAATGCCGGCGATCGAGCCCTATGACGGGGCGGCGGACCCGCGGGATCACGTGGAGAGTTTCAGGACTCTTATGCTCCTCCATGGAGCATCAGATCCTCTCCTCTGCAAGGCCTTCCCGGCGACCCTCCGTGGCCCAGCCAGGGCGTGGTTCGCCGGCCTAGAGGCTGACTCTATCCAGTCCTTTGACCAGTTCACTCGCCTCTTCATCAGCCATTTCGCCGTCAGTAGCCGGCGGCGATTGGTTTCCGACTCCCTCTTTGATGTCCGGCAAAACGAGGGAGAAAGCCTGCGGGATTACCTTACCCGCTTCAACAAGGCTACATTGGAGGTCCGGAACCTGAGCCAGGAGGTGGCTCTCTCAGCCCTGAAGCGTGGCTTCCGGAAGGGCAGACTCACCTTCTCCCTGGACAAACGCCTGCCGCGGAGCTTTCCGGAGCTGTTGTCTCGGGCGAACCAGTATGCAGACGCCGAGGAGGCAGCCGTCCACCGGAACAAGGAGGCCGCCGAGGCCCCTCTAAAGTTCGGGAAGAAAAGGCGAAAAGAGGCACCCCAGAGGAGGAGCCCGACGCCTCAACATCGGCGTAGAAGCCCGTCACCGGCGAGGAACCACGGCGCCCCACGCCCTCGTTCTCCGCACCGACGCTTCAATCGGTACACCCCACTCCTGGCCCCCCGGGCCCAGATCCTTATGGAGGTCAAGGGGCGGGAGAACCTCCCGGTCCCGAGGCAGATGAAGAAAATCCCTGGGAGGAGGCCCTCTCGGGCGTACTGTGAGTACCACCGAGACCACGGCCACGACACCGAAGACTGCTTCCAGCTTCGGGACGAGATCGAGGCTCTCATCCGCCGAGGGCATCTCGGTCGATATGTAAACGACCGACGTCCCCCCGCAGACCCGCGTCCGGCCGACCCGGCCCCTCAGGAGCCTCGGGAGCAGAATCGACCCGTCGCGGGCGTGATCCACACCATCACTGGGGGCTGCTCTCGGCCCGTGAGGAACGCAGGGGGCTCGGTGGAAGCATCAGGGGTGGCCGTCGCGAAGAGGCAGCGGGTCGGAAATGTAATCACTTTTTGTGATGAGGATGTAAAGGGGGTTCAGACCCCCCATGATGATGCCATGGTGATCTCCCTCACTATGGCGAACTATGATGTAAGGCGTGTTCTTGTGGATAGTGGAAGCTCAGCTGATATTTTGTTTTACGAGGCCTTCCAAAAGATGAGCCGCTGGCCACTATCACGGAGGTACAAGTCTGGAAGTTCGTGAAGAAGAACATCATTGTCCGATTTGGGGTACCTCGGGTCCTCATCTCGGATAATGGGCGACAGTTCGACAACAAGCATTTCCGTGACTTCGGCGAGGAGTTCGGGATCGAGCATCGGTTCACATCTGTGTCGCATCCCCAAACCAACGGCGAGGCCAAGGTCACAAATCGGACAATCCTCCAAGGAATCAAAGCGCGAATCGGTCGGACGGGGCAAGCTTGGGTCGAAGAACTCGAGAATGTCCTTTGGGCGTATCGGACCACGCATCGGACCCCTACCGGGGAGACGCCTTTCAGCCTAACCTATGGCACGGAAGCCGTTGTCCCCGTGGAGCTCGGACTCCCCTCACCTCGGGTGGCCGCGCACCGACCCGAGGCCAATTCGGAACAACTCCGAGGGAACCTGGATCTCTTGGAAGAAGCGAGGGAAATGGCGCAGGTTCGGATGGCGATGTATCAGCGGAGGGTGGCCCGATATTACAACTCCAAGGTCCGACCGAAGCTTTTCAGAATCGGAGATCTGGTGCTAAGGCGAGCTAAAGCATCTCGACCTGCGGAAGGTGGGAAGCTAGCACCAAATTGGGAAGGCCCATATAAGGTTCGCTGGGTAAACCGACCTGGCTCCTACCAGTTGGAGACCCTAGATGGTCGAGAAATTCTAAGGAGCTGGAATTCCGCTAACCTGCGGATGTATTACCAGTAGAACGACGATGCCAGAAAGACAGTTCAAAAATGTATAACACTTTGCATTTCAATAATTTCTGGTTACAACGGCGTGCTCGTGTGATTACAAGGAATTCTCAGAGGGGAATTAGGGTGTAAAGAAAGTAAAGAAGAGGTGGAGACTCCGAGGAGCTGAAGATCTGGGATCCCGAAACCTCCATCTGAAGCGGTTGCAATCCCGTCGGAAGTGGGTGCTTCCAACCGGAGGCGCCATCGACGTCTCACGAAAGAGACGAAGAACCGGCGCGGATGAAGAAGAAGTGGACGAAGGAGAAGTCCACACTGCCTCCAACCGGAGGCGCCATCCACGCCCCACGAAGAGGATGAGGAGCCGCCGCCGACGAAGCTCCCGCTGCCTCCAGAGGAATGCCACCTCCAAGGGATATTCCGGTCCTCCCCAGTGTTAGGGGAGAGAAGGAATACAAGGGGGAAGAGCATATGGAGGCGCGGTCCCGGGTCAGGCGTCTGGTGCAGAGCTCAATCGGGAGGCTGAACTTCAAGGAGGGGAGATGTGATCCCGGATGAAACGCCTAGAGCGGAGTTCCGCCGGAGAGACCCTCCTTGCTGATCCCAGATGAAACGGCTAGTTGGCTGAAGTCGCGAGGGGCGCGCCTCCCGTTCCTTCGGCAGGAGTCTCTCAGCCATGCGCTAGAGAGAAGGTCCACGATCCATGGCAACTTGAACAGCTCCGGCTTGGCAAACTCCATCGCACCTGCACCTGTATTTATAGCCAAACTGCAGCCCCCCGGTCGTTCCGATGCGGGTGGCTCCCATAAATGCGGACGCATTGAATCCGGAGCCATTCTGGCTCTCGAGGTGTATCTTCCCGCGATTTTCTAAGCGTCATTCTCCTTAATCGCATTCTTTGTGCAGGACACTCCGGGTGGCACGTATCCCTAGGTCCACATATCTCCGCTCGCGCCCAGGCCGCATCCGCCTCGAAGAACGCGCGCATCGCGGCCGCTTAACTGACACTCCTCGCAAGCAGCAACTGGCGATCCGATTTCCCAGGTAACGCATCAATTAGCGTTTAATGCCCTTCTGGTGTTCCCCAGGCAACGCTTGGAGAAGAGGAGAAACACGATCGCAGCTGGCCACGGAGAAACCCCGTCGGGCTGCAAGCGACAGGCGCATGGCTAACGAGCGGAATTTCTCGAGGCACGGCCCTCGGATGCCAGGCTAACCCGATGATCATCCCGGGAGCAGACTAGCCTGAAGTCCCGGCCGGTCGCCTCGGCTTGCGCCAGCCTTGGCCGACCAACGAGCGGAATCTCACGAGGCTCGGCCCTCGGATGCCAGGCTAACCCGATGATCATCCCGGGAGCAGACTAGCCTGAAGCCCCGACCGGTCGCCTTGGCTTGCGCCAGCCTTGGCCGACCAACGAGCGGAATCTCCCGAGGCTCGACCCTCGGATGCCAGGCTAACCCGATGATCATCCCGGGAGCAGACTAGCCTGAAGCCCCGACCGGTCGCCTTGGCCGACCAACGAGCGGAATCTCCCGAGGCCCGGCCCTCGGATGCCAGGCTAACCCGATGATCATCCCGGGAGCAGACTAGCCTGAAGCCCTGACCGGTCGCCTTGGCTTGCGCCAGCCTTGGCCGACCAACGAGCGGAATCTCCCGAGGCTCGGCCCTCGGATGCCAGGCTAACCCGATGATCATCCCGGGAGCAGACTAGCCTGAAGCCCCGACCGGTCGCCTTGGCTTGCGCCAGCCTTGGCCGACCAACGAGCGGAATCTCCCGAGGCCCGGCCCTCGGATGCCAGGCTAACTCGATGATCATCCCGGGAGCAGACTAGCCTGAAGCCCCGACCGGTCGCCTTGGCTTGCGCCAACCTTGGCCGACCAACGAGCGGAATCTCCCGAGGGTCGGCCCTCGGATGCCAGGCTAACCCGATGACCATCCCGGGACCAGACTAGCCTGAAGCCCCGACCGGTCGCCTCGGCTTGCGCCAGCCTTGGCCGACCAACGAGCGGAATTTCCTGAGGCCTAACCCTCGGATGCCTGGCTTAGTGCCGAAAGAATTTCCTGAGGCCTAACCCTCGGATGCCTGGCTTAGTGCCGGAAGAATTTCCTGAGGCCTAACCCTCGGATGCCTGGCTTAGTGCCGGAAGAATTTCCTGAGGCCTAACCCTCGGATGCCTGGCTTAGTGCCGGAAGAATTTCCTGAGGCCTAACCCTCGGATGCCTGGCTTAGTGCCGGAAGAATTTCCTGAGGCCTAACCCTCGGATGCCTGGCTTAGTGCCGGAAGAATTTCCTGAGGCCTAACCCTCGGATGCCTGGCTTAGCGCCGGAAGAATTTCCTGAGGCCTAACCCTCGGATGCCTAGCTTAGTGCCGGAAGAATTTTCTGAGGCCTAACCCTCGGATGCCTGGCTTAGTGCCGGAAGAATTTCCTGAGGCCTAACCCTCGGATGCCTGGCTTAGCGCCGGAAGAATTTCCTGAGGCCTAACCCTCGGATGCCTGGCTTAGCGCCGGAAGAATTTCCTGAGGCCTAACCCTCGGATGCCTGGCTTAGGGCCGGAAGAACTTCGAGAGTCAGGAGTCGGCAAGACGCTGCCAAGAGTTAAAAAGAAAAAAAAAGAGGAGGACGAAAGCGAGATGAAGAAACATTCGACTTGTATTAATTTTCATTGTTTCAGGGCCAAGGCCCATACAATTTGGCAAAACGCCGACATACAAAAAAAAGAGGACAACGAAAGGTACAAGAGGTCAGCATGGAGGAACCCCCGGGTCGGGAGCGTCGGGCTCGTCCGCAGGGGGTAGGGAGGCGGTAGGAGAATCAGCAGGCGATGGCGCCGGAGAGGAGTCGAGAAGGGAAATCCCACTCAGGTCAACTTCGGAGTACTTAGCCGACACCCTTGCCAGGCCCTCCTCGAAGCCTAAGATGAAGGATTCGGACCCCGCGTCCGACGCGTCACGGACGAACTCGTCAGACTGACGATAGGCCCGTACCGCCTCCGACATATCACGGGTGAACTCGGCGGACTGACGATAAGCCTGTACCGCCTGGCGCCCGATCTCCGCACTCTTCTCGGCCAGCGCCGCCTCTGCTCGCTCCGTAATCAGAGCCTTAGCCTCCAAGACCTTCGCCACAATCCGGTCTTCAGCCTCGGAGGAGACCCTCAGCAGATTAGCCTGAGCCTCCTTATGCTTCGCCTCGGCAGCAGTGCGAGCGGCCTCAGCTTCCTCCAGGCACGAACGGAGCTCTTGGTCGTTCGCGCGGGACCTCTCCAAGGCTGACTCCAATTCGCCCAGTTTGGCTTCAAGAGACCGGGTTCGGTTGCGGGCGCTGTCGGCAGACCGCTGAGCCTTCTCCCACCTCTCTCGATAGTCCGCGACCTTCCGGGACTGCTTTTCAGCTCGTTCCTCCGCCTTCTTAACCCTGCTTTCAAGGCCCGAGGCGACTTTGAGTTGCTCCCGAGCTTCCAACAGTTGCTTCTCGAGGGCGGCGAAGCCGAGTGCCCGCTCTTCGGCCTCCCGGAGCCTCGCCTCGAGGTCTCCGGTCGTCCTGCCCGCCACAGCCTGGCCTCCCTCTTCCACTGCTTTCAGTCGGTCCTCGGCCTTCGCCAGAAGCCCCGCCTGTTCCTTGTAGCACTCCTCTAGACGGATCATGTACTGGGCGAGCTAAGAGATAGGAAAAGTGAGGGCGTCAGGCGGAGAACAACAGAGCTAATAAATGGTGAAAAGCGGCCAGAAGAACACTCACCGACATGAGACAGACACAGCTGGCAGCCCCGACGTCAGAGACCCCCAACTCCCGGACCCGCCGACGGTCCTTCTCCAGCAGCACTGTTTCGATGAGGTTTCGGGCGCCATCGGTAGTGAAGGCCGACCCCGATTTCTCCCCGGAGCCGGATGGTGGTTCTGCAGCCTTACCCTTATCCATCGCCTGGGGAAGAGTCCTGCTGATTGTGCTCGGGGCGGGGGTCACTCCAGGAATTGATAGGGCCCCGCTCGGCCGGGGCCTCGGCGCGTCCCTCCTCGAATCATCAGGAGCCGGCTGGGTCGAAGGCCGGGCCGGGGACCGATCACGTCCGACCCGTCCGTCTCGAGCGGGCTCGGATGATACCTCCGGAATAGCGGCAGCCTCACCACCGGAGGGCTGATACAGCATCAGCTGCCGGTCCGTGCCCACGGCGTCTCCCTGATCGGTGGGCCCGGACTCGTCGGTCGGCGTCGGAGGCACCTCCTTGCGGGACTTCTTCGCCGGCGGGGCCCCGCTCGGAGGAGCTCGTTTCCTCCTTCGGACCGCTTCCAGTAGGGACGACCTACCAACAGCCGGTCCCTTGTCCGACCGCATGACGTCGTCAATCTCTGCAACAAGAACGAGATGGTCGAGGGCTGAGAAACCGAAGGAAAGAACGAGACGAAAGAGGAGAAAAGAGTCAAAAAAGAAATGGTGGCGGGCTCACGGTCGGTGGGGACCGAGCTCAGACCGACATTCACCAAGGTATCCTCGAAAATAAGGCGGGCCACCGGGGGGAGCTGGCCCTCGGCAACCAACCCCTTCAAGGCGGCCAAGCCATCGGATTCCTCCCTCGACAGTCTCGATAGGCCGATCGGGGACTTCATCGGCGTCTCCCAGGTTGCCCTGATTTCCCAAGAGGGATCTACATCGATGAAGAAGAAACGCTCCTTCCAGCCGTGAATGGAGGAAGGAGCCTCTTTGACGAGGCCGCACCCTCGCCGCGCCGCAAAGCACCACCACCCTTTGTCCTGGGGGTGGCCACTCAGGCTGTAGAACTCCCAAAAAACATTCAGAGTGGCGGGAATCTCGTGCATGCGGCAGAAAACCTGGAAGACCGTCAGGGCACGCCACGAGTTCGGCACCAGTTGCGTCGGCGCAACTCTTAAACCCCGGAGTACCTGCACGACTAAGTCCGAAGGGGGAAAGCGGAACCTGGCCTGGAGAATGCCCTCATTGTTGGCGATCTTCCCTGGAGGAGGATGGAACATCCTCTCCTCAGGCCCCGGGAGCGTAACGTTGCAGGCCTCGGGAAGGTGGTACCGAGCCACGAGTTTGTCTAAGTCTTCGGCGACCAGCTCCGACTTAATGTGGTCTGCTCTCACTTCGCCCATTCCTAATGGCCAATAAACCTACGGTCAGGACGGGGACAAGAAGGGGGGAAAGATCGGGACGACTGGGGTACACTAGTACAAAAGGAGAAAGTATGGAGAGCCCTAAGTAGAAGAATGGGGTAACTCACCGGAAGAGAAGGAAGAACGGCTCCGAGAGCGTCAAAGGAGAAGCAAGCGAACAGTCCGACGGCAACAACGGCAGCGCAAAGGGGAAACTCGAAAATGTCTGTAAAGAGGAAGACGGACGGGGGAGGGCCCCCGGTTAAATAGGCGGAAAGGCGGGTGATGCCTCGATGACGCCAGAGGACGCCTGGCCGCCGAAGGGTCGCTCGCGCCCCAAAGGCGAATCGACACCATTAAGGAAGGATGTCCGCCGAAATCCTCAGACTGCCAGGTCAGCAACAACCGCCATACGCCATAAAGAAGGCGGGGAGCTCGAAGCGCGCGCGCCTCTCCGAGGGATGGCGGCAATCTCGAAGCATCACTCCCTTCGCCCGTTCCCCTTCTGGTTCCAGGCTCGGAAGTGGGGGGCTACTGTTACGGGGGAACTAAGCCGCCATGCTCCACGTGATCGGCACGCGCGCCCATGAAGACTACGGCTGTCCTTTGATCCAGCAATCCGACCCCGAGTCGGATATCCTCAGCACCGCAGCCCGACCTCGAGTCGGCTGCCCTTCGATCCAGCAGTCCGGCCCCGAGTCGGACATCTTCGGCTTCGCAGCCCGACCCCGAGTCGGCTGCCCCTTAATCTAGCAATCCGACCCCAAGTCGGATATCCTCAGCACCGCAGCCCGACCCCGAGTCGGCTGCCCCCTGATCCAGCACTCCGACCCCGAGTCGGAGATCTCTTGATAACGACAGGCTGCTTCCCAGAGGCACGCCGAGGCCTCCTGCTCCACTACTCCCTGCAACGGCTGTATCCGATGCTGTTCCACGATCTCCTGTATCAGCCGTACAAAGCGGAACTCCACTACGCCCTGTCATGGCCGTACCCAGCGCTGCTCCACGACGCCCTGTAACGGCCATGTCAGTGGCCACTCCATCGCGCCCCACGATGACAAACCCCCCTGAGAGACCCCCCAGCCAGGTATATATGCGGCTGGGGGGAGAAGGGGGGGTAAGCAATATCTTCCAGAGCACTCTCTTGCTTGCTATTATTATCTCTCCTTCTCCTCCAATCTCCTCTGACTTGATCGTCGGAGGGCCCCCACTACCCCAGTGGTGGTGCGAGGCTTGCTCGCAGGTTTTCCGGTGGAAGGTGGAGCGTAACCAACACCAACCAAGACAACTCAGACGGAACTCCGTTCACACCGCTGTGTCAATCGTTCTCGGTTTGGACCACCAGCAACAATAACATTGCTATACCCAAGCTTGAAAAAGATTAGGATGATAACGATAGAAGGAAGGCACAACTAAATGCCAAAGCAATGAATGTTCTTTATTGTACCTTGGATCCTAATGAATTCAATAGAATCTCTACTTGTAATTCTGCAAAAGAGATATGGGATAGACTTGAAGTGACCCACAAGGGTACAAATCAAGTCAAAAAATCTAAAATTAACATGCTAGTTCACAAATATGAACTATTTAAAATGGAGTCTAATGAAACCATCTCTTGCATGTTCACAAGATTTACTGATATTATCAACGGCTTAAAAAGCCTTGGCAAAAGTTATACTAACAGTGATCTTGTCAGAAAAATTCTTCGCTCTTTACCAAGGTCATGGGAAGCTAAGGTCACGGCAATCCAAGAAGCAAAAGACTTGAACAAGCTGCCACTCGAGGAGCTTCTTGGATCTTTAATGACGCATGAGCTTACAATGAAACAAATAGCGAAGAAGAATTCTTCCATAAGAAAAAGGTAATTGCCCTCAAATCTACTTTTTCTAACAAAGATCTTTCTTGCAGTAGCAGCAGTGAAGAAGAAGACAATGACGAAGATGAAGAAGAGGCTCTCCTTGTGCGAAAATTCAGAAGATTCATCAATAGAAAGAAGCCCTTCCATAAGAAGAGAGTTCCCTCGAGTTCCTTCAACAAGGATAAAGGTAAGAAAAGGTAAAGTGAGGAAATAGGATGCTACGAATGCAAGAAGTCGGATCATTTCAGAGCCGACTGCCCCTTGCTGAAGAAGGACAACAAGCACAAGAAGAAGAAAGCCCTTGTCACCACCTGGACCGACTCCAATAAGTCATCATCATCATCGGAAGAGGAATAAGAGGAGAAGGCCAATTTCTGCTTTATGGCCAACGAAAATGAGGTAATATCTGAAACTCAATTAAACTTTACCTTTGAAGAATTGTATGATGCCTTTAATGAACTAATGGATGAATATAGAACAATAAACTTTAAAAACAAAGAATTGAAGTTAACTAATCAATCTTACATTCTTAAAAATGATAAATTGATTAAAGATAAGGACTCTATTATGAAAGAAAATTTAGAACTTAAAACAAGCAACCAATTGCTAACTCAAAAAACTAATACATTAATTAAAGATAAAGAAAGACTAACTAAGGAAAGTTCAGAACTTAAAAACAGTAATCATACTTTAAAAGATAATTCAATAAATAATGTTAAATCATTGAATGAAGAAAACTTGAAATTAACTAAAGAACTTGAAAAATATAAACCTATTGTTGAGAAATTTACCTATAGCTCTGAAAAACTAGAAATGATTCTTAATAGTCAAAGAGCTGTGTTTAATAGAGCCGGATTAGGGTATAAGCCTAAGAACAAACAAAAATTTCTTAAAAACTTCTTTGTAAAAGCCGGTGAAAGTAAAGCTAAAGATGTAACCTATTTTTGTTGTGGTGGAATAGGACATAAAGCTAATGTATGTAACCATAGAAAAACAGAAGCTAAAAGAAAGATTAAAAATATTTGGATTCCAAAAGAAACCAACATAGCTAACCTTGAAGGACCCAAGAAAACTTGAGTACCTAAAACTATATAATTTTCTTGTGTAGGAGTGTCTTGCAGCCAAGCTCAATAAATACTATTGGTACTTGGATAGTGGCTGCTCAAGACACATGACGGATGACAAGGAGCAATTCTTCACCCTAGGGTCTAAGAAAGAAGGTGCGGTGACTTTTGGAGACAATAACCAAGGTCACATCATTGGTATCGGTAAAATACAAATCACACCTTCAACCTTTGTTGATAATGTTCGGTTTGTAGATGGTCTCAAGCATAACTTACTTAGTATTAGTCAATTATGCGATAGAGGTTTTGATGTTTTGTTTAAGCCATCTACGTGCATCATAACCAATTCAATTGACAATAGCTTAGTTTTCAAAGGACTAAGACGTGGCAATATTTATGTAGTAGATCTTGATGATCTTGCTAAAAATAGCCGCTGCTTAGTAGCTAATGATACTCAGCTCAATGAGGCAAGTTGGTTATGGCATCGTAAATTAGGTCACGCAAGCATGGACACACTATCTAAATTAATTAAAAGAGATTCTGTGATTGGTTTGCCATGGCTGAAATTTGAGAAAAATAAAGTTTGTAGAGCGTGTCAATTTGGCAAACAATCTAGAAGTTCTTTTAAGTCTATAAATTGTGTCTCTACTACTAGACCTCTTGAGCTACTTCACATGGACCTTTTTGCACCAACTAGGACCACAAGCCTTGGTGGAAACAAGTATGGTCTTGTCATAGTAGATGATTTTTCTAAATACACATGGGTCATATTTTTAGCTCATAAAGATGAAGCATTTTCAGTATTTAAGAAATTCCATAAGAAAGTAACTAACGTAAAAAATACTTCAGTTATAGCTATTAGGAGTGATCATGAAACAGAATTTGAAAATCATCTATTTAAAAGATTTTGTAGTAAAAAGGGAATAACTCATAACTTTTCTGCACCTAGGACTCCACAACAAAATGGAGTAGTGGAAAGAAAGAATAGAACCCTATAGGAAATGACTAGGACCATGTTGTGTGAAAGTGATCTCCCAAAGTATTTTTGGGGTGAAGCTATTAACACATCATGTTATATTCTAAATAGAGTTCTATTGAGACCAATTATAAAGAAAACACCTAATGAACTTTGGAGAGATAGAAAGCCCAAAGTAAATTACTTTCATGTTTTTGGTTGTAGGTGTTTCATTCATAATAATGGCAAAGATAACTTAGGTAAATTCGATTCCAAATCGGATGAAGGTATCTTTTTAGGATACTCTACATCAAGTAGGGCATATAGAGTCTTCAACAAAAGAACTCTTGTTATTGAAGAATCTATTCATGTTGTTTTTGATGAGACTAATTATGCCTCCTCTAGCAAGAGCGTAGCTTTGAATGATGATGCAGGGATACTTGAAGAAAAGATGGATGACATGACCTTACAAGAGGATGAACCGAAGCAAATTGAAGAGACTTCAACAAGCCAAGAGGTAATTGCTGAACATGGGCTTACAAAGGCTTGGAGGTATGCTTACGGTCACCCTAAAGAGTTAATCTTAGATGATCCATCTTAACCTGTTAGAACTAGAGTTTCTCTTAGGAACTTAAATAATCATCTTGCATTTGTATCACATTTAGAACCTAAAAACATTGAAGAAGCTGAAAACGATGTAAATTGGATAAATGCTATGCAAGAGGAACTTAACCAATGTACAAGAAACAAAGTATGGAAATTAGTTGAAAGATCCTCTGAATACTCAATAATTGGAACTAAATAGGTGTATAAAAATAAACTTGATGAAAATAGAGTTGTGGTTAGGAACAAGGCTAGACTAGTAGCATAGGGCTATAATCAAGAAGAAGGTATAGATTTTGATGAGACCTTTGCTCCTGTGGCTAGACTCGAGGCAATTAGATTGTTACTAGCATTTGCATGTTTTAAAGATTTCAAATTATTTCAAATGGATGTAAAAAGTGCTTTCTTGAATGGGTATATTAATGAGGAGGTTTATGTAGAACAACCTCCTGGTTTTGAAAATCATCAATACCCCAACCATGTTTACAAATTAAATAAAGTACTTTATGGTCTAAAACAAGCTCCTAGAGTATGGTATGAAAGACTTAGCAAATTTCTATTAGACCATAAATTTTCTAGAGGGAATGTTGATACAACCTTATTTTTAAAAAAGAAAAACAAAGATATGTTAGTAGTACAGATTTATGTAGATGACATTATTTTCGGTGCTACTAACAATCATCTTTGCGAAGAATTTGCTGAATTAATGCAGAGTGAATTTGAGATGAGCATGTGGGAGAGTTGAACTACTTCCTCGGACTTCAAATCAAACAATCAAAGGAAGGGATCTTCATCAATCAAGCTAAGTACATAAAGGAGATGCTTAAAAAGTTTGATATGGATGGAAACAAGTCAATCAGCACACCCATGAGCTCATCATGCAAACTAGACAAAGATGAATCGAGTAAGTCAGTAGATCAAAAGCTGTATAGAGGTATGATAGGTTCATTATTATATCTTACAGCAAGCAGACCTGATATCATGTTTAGTGTATGCATGTGTGCTAGATATCAATCTAATCCTAAGGAATCACACCTAATTGCAGTTAAAAGAATTTTTAAGTATCTAATAGGAACAAAAAATATAGGTTTATGGTACTCTAAAAAATCAAGCATAAACTTAATAGGGTACACTGATTCCGACTTCGCTAGTTATAAATTTGATAGAAAAAGCACCAGCGGGTCATGTCAATTCTTAGGAGAAAACTTAATCTCATGGTTTAGCAAGAAACAAAACTCGGTTGCACTATCTACGGCGGAGGCCGAATATGTTGCTGCCGGAAGTTGTTGTGCTCAAATCTTGTGAATCAAGCAACAACTTAAAGATTATGGCATTAAGCAAGATAAGATTCCCATAAACTGTGATAATACAAGTGCCATAAATCTAACTAAAATTTTAATTCAGCACTCAAGAACTAAACACATTGAGATAAGACATCACTTCATTAGAGATTATGTGTTAAATGGTGATGTGATGCTTGAATTTGTTTGTACTGATGATCAACTTGCTGATATCTTCACAAAATCCTTGAGTGAAGATCGATTTTGTATTGTTAGAAGAGGGTTAGGAGTGATTGATCCATTTCTTTGATTCTTTTTTCTCATTCATTGATTTTGATCATTAATTTACGTTTGATATAGTATTCCACATCTATGATCATCAAATCATTCCTTGAGCTCTAAAGATTACCATATGTCTCTTTTGGCACGGTATTAACTGAGATTTTGGTTATGTGCCAAAGCTCGAGTCGACTCGGATGATTCTGAGAGTCGACTCGTGGGCGAGTCGACTCGCAAATTTTCAGAAGTCGACTCGAGGTCGGGAATCCATCTTTTAACCCTAAACAAAATAATTTTTCCCAATCTTTCTTTTCGGCCGTCACTGTTCCAAAACCCTCGAGTCGTCTCCCCCAATCGCCTCCGCCCTCTCTCTCCCTTTCTACTTCGGTTTTTCCTCCCTTTTCATGCCTCTCCATCCTAGGATAGGTCAAGATGCCTAGAAAAGTCGTTGTCCCTAGCCGGAAGAGACCCCTTGCAGCGAGCAGTGCCGAGAAATGGTCCAAGGCGCGGAATGAACCCGTGAGGTCACCACCTCCGGTTCCCTCTCCGCCTAGGTCGATTCCCTCGCGTTCGTGCACCGGGAGGGTCGTCTCTACCGGGAGGAAGGTCGATTTTGACTTTGTGAAGTGATTGAGTATTCCCTAATTGATTTTGATGAGCTCAAAGTATTGGAGTATGTCTTATGTTATTCTAATGAATTCAATCTAGTGTTTCAGACAAATCTTTATGAATTTCTGTTTAAGTGCCTCGAGCTTTGGTTCAAAGTAATTTGGCTAAGTGTTGGACTCAATTTGAATCAAAGTCTGCATCACGAGTCGACTCCGGAACTTTGCGAGTCAACTCCGGGTGGTTTAAAGGTTCTGGCACAAGCTCGAGTCGACTCCGACTGAGAACAGACAGAAAGACAGAACGATGGATTTTAGACCCTGTTAACGAGTCGACTCCAAAAGATTTTGAGTCGACTCCGATGCTCGGCGAGTCGACTCCAGATGGTCCCGAGTCGACTCCAAAGGGTAACAGACAGAAAGACAGAACGATGGATTTTAGACCCTGTTACCGAGTCGACTCCAGAAGGTTTCGAGTCGACTCCGATGCTTGGCGATGAAGGATTCCGATCATGTCATGATGGGCAGTGGAAGCTAGAGATTTTAAAAATTTCTTAATAAAGTTCCTTAATATGAAACCCTTATAAGCCTAGATCACCTTAATGGTAACAATCAAACAATATAAATATAAATACTGAAATAGAAGAATACCTGTAACGCTAAATCCAAGTTTGTAGAATCTCCACGATGCGTCCAAGTGTCCGCCCTCCAACGGTGATCCACATGGAAACTCAATCAAGACTTTAGCTCCAAAGATTTTTGATCCTTAATGTTGAATCCTTCCAAAGGATTTAAATTGTCTTGCTTTCTCTCCTCTCTTATTTTTCTTTCACCTTTCTAAATCACTTCTAATCTTTTTGTCCTAAAGAAGACCTCCTTGTCTTGGCTTAGGACACTCTAGAAGCAATGCTAGAAAGAGACAAAGGCTTATAAGAAAGAAGGGATAAGGGAGAGAGAATGCGGTGGAGTTGGAATAAAGAATACGGTGGAATGGCTTCCTATTTATAGATGTGAAGGGATGCATCCTAGCCATCCCTTCATGCATCAAAGGGTGTGATAAGAGGGTGCCAACAAGAGAGAGAGGGAGGCGTATCAAGCTTTAGAAAAAGCCGTATCTAATGATACGCTTCTTTCTCACGTCTCCCTCTTAAATCCTAATGATCCAAGGGCCCAAATGCAGGGAACCAAGGCCAATGGTTCAGATCTAGGCGCCATCTAATGGTCCAGATCAAGGCATCATCATCCAGGGTGCCATCCAATGGTCCAGAAGCAAGATGCCATCACCAATAGTCCAGATTCAGGCGCTGAGCAATGGTCCAGATCTTTCATCCAGAAAGCCATCTAGTGGTCCAGATTCAGGCGCTGAGCAATGGTCCAAATCTTTCATCCAGGGAGCCATCCAATGGTCCAGAATAAGGCGCCAACCAGTGGACCAGATCCTTCATCGAGGGAGCGATCCAATGGTCCAGAAGTGAAGGCCCTATCAAACTCAATCTAATTGGATTTAACCAACTTAAAGGAACATTAAACCTAATCAAATTAGGTCTAATTAAAGCCAAATGGGTTCCAACTCTTGGCTAACCGATATTAGGTCATGATCTAATCATATTAGATCAACCTAATCTAAGAATCAGATTCGAATTTAATTTGAATCAGGAGCTAAGGTTTGCAACACCTGCTAGGATGTTTATCTTGCAAACATGATCTAATCCAATTAGACCCTTGATAAATTTTCTTGTGTGTGACCCATTGGGTTCCATACTTAGCCAGCAATAGGTGTGAGTGCGAGTTGACCCAACTTGATTAGAACTCTTCTAATCGATTTAAGTGCAAACTGCGCGAACCCGAACTTAACAATTAGAATCCTTTCTAATTGGTGATCGAATTAAACTCTTTAATTCGATCAAACCTATAAGACAAGATTGACGTCTAGCAACGTGTCATGTCTACCCGAAAAATATGAAATTTGGTAGAAATACCAAAAATACCCTTCAGTGGCAAGTTACCGTGCAATTCAATCTTTTAATCAAACTGCATCCCGAATATGTATATGAGTATGAATATATGTCAAACTCAATTTTATATTCATATATTTCTGAATCTTCTAATGATAATTCGAATAATGAAACATTAGAAACTCTTTCTAATTTTCATTATGCTTTGATCAAAGACTTCCTGAATTATCATATGATTAGAATAAATAGGATGCAATCTTCTCTTACTAGAAGTGATTAATTCCTTGTTGACCTACTCATAACCTTCATACACAATCCACCATATCCAGAAGACCTCGTACACAACTTATTGTCATGAATGAGTGAAAACCAAAATATGGATTTATGTGCACAAGATACTATGGTGATCTCAGGTCAAAGGATCAGTTGCACAACTCCCACTAAGAGAATCATCTTTTGACATGTAAGTAAGACTTCATAAGATTTTTCTCTGTAGGTCAATTTAGTGAACTCATTCCTCTAATGAATACCCACATCTTTGTATTAATGTCTCCACACAAGTGATTGTAAGATCAATCACCCTTTGCATCGAGCATACATAAGATGTGCCAGTCTTTCCGGTAAACATTGATCCCCGACTCAATGTACCAATGACGGAAAATATTTAAGATTAGAGTTTTAGGGTTTTAGGTCTTACTAGTATGATCTCATCATAGCCTCAAAACCATTGCCCTAATCTAAGGAGTTTATCACAAATATAATCAACAGTATATGATAAAATACAATGCCTTTATTCATATTTAAATGTCATGTACATGATTTGAAAAATCAAAAGAAAACCCTTCGCAATACATATTGCGATTGGCTTGTAGGGCATCTATTCTTTCAATCTCCCACTTGCACTAAAGCCAATCGCCCTTATATTTCATCCCCATACAATCGAGGTGGCGATCGAATTGCTGTTGTGGTAGAGCTTTAGTGAACGGGTCTGCTAAGTTGTTCTTTGTGTCTTCTCATTCAATGACTATGTCTTGTCTCTCGACGATCTCTCGAACGAGGTGGAAGCGTCTTAGAATGTGCTTGGATTTGTGATGAGACCTTGGTTCCTTTGTTTGAGCAACAGCTCCAGTGTTATCATAATAAACTGGGACTGGTCCAGCAATCTCAGGAACTACTCCCAACTCAGTGATGAACTTCTTCATCCAGACAGCTTCCTTAGCAGCTTCACTTACAGCAATGTATTCTGCCTCAGTAGTTGAGTCAGCTACAGTTTGCTGCTTGGAACTCTTCCAGCTCACTGCACCACCATTTAGGATAAATACATACCCTGAAGTGGACTTGCTATCATCTAGATCTGACTGAAAACTAGAATCAGAAAATCCTTCTAGTTTCAACTCAGATCCTCCATAAAGTAGAAAAAATATCTTTAGTCCTTCTCAAGTACTTAAGAATATTTTTCACAGCTATCCAATGATCCTCTCCTGGAACAACCTGGAATCTGCTTGTTATTTCTAAGGCATAAGCAACATCAGGCCTGGTATATAGCATAGCATACATAATTGATCCTACTACCGAAGCATAGGGAATAGAATTCATTCTATTCCTTTCTTCAGATGTCTTAGGAGACATCTTCTTAGAGAGACGTATGCCATGACTCATAGGCAAGTAACCTCTTTTACTTCCTTCCATGCTGAATCTTTTCAGCACATGATCTATGTACCTAGATTGGGACAAGCCTAGCATCCTTTTAGATCTATCCCTATAGATCTTTATACCAAGTTTATAGGATGCTTCTCCCAAGTCTTTCATGGAAAAGCTTTTTGATAGCCAAGTCTTGACCGATTGTAACATTGGAATATCATTTCCAATGATCAGTATGTCATCTACATACAATATTAAGAAGACAATGACACTCCCACTAGTCTTCTTGTACACACATGGTTCATCCACATTTTTGATAAAACCAAACTCTTTGACTGTTGTATCAAAACGGATATTCCAACTCCTCGATGCTTGCTTTAATCCATAAATGGATCTCTTAAGCTTGTATACTTGATTTGCTCTCACACTTGAGATAAATCCTTCTGGCTGTGTCATGTAAACCTCTTCCTCAAGATAACCATTAAGGAAGGCGGTTTTGACATTCATCTGCCAGATTTCATAATCGTAGTATGCAGCTATTGCAAGCAAAATCCGAATAGATTTGAGCATAGCTATTGGTGAAAAAGTTTCATCATAGTCAATTCCTTGCTTTTGCCTGAAATCTTTTGCCACCAATCTAGCCTTGTAGGTTTCTACTTAGCAATCTGCTCCAATCTTTTTCTTATAGATCCATTTGCAACCTATAGAGTTTACACCCTCAAGTGCATCAACCAAAGTCCATACTTGGTTGGTATACATAGAATCTATTTCGGATTTCATGGCTTCTAGCCATTTGTCAGAGTCACTACTCATAATAGCTTCCGAATAGGTCAGAGGATCATCATTCTGAACGATGTGAGCTTCATCATTCTCAATCACAAAACTATACCTCTTAGGTGCATTTCGCACTCTATCTGACCTTTGGAGAGAAGATGTGTGTTGTTGTTGTACCTCATCAATGGGCACATCTGGTTGAGAAATATCTTGTGTCTCCATTTGTAGGTCTTGAACTTCTTCAAGTTCAATTTTCCTATCCTTGCCTTTTTTTGAGATAAACTCTTTCTCTAAGAAAATGGCATGCCTACCTATAAAGACCTTTTGTTCGGTAGGATGATAGAAGATGTATCCTATACTATCTTTAGGATAACCTACAAAAATACATTTATCTGATCTAACACTTAGCTTGTGTCCAAAATTTCTTTTGACATAAGCTTTACAGCCCCATATCATAAGATACTTAAGATTAGGCTTCTTTCCTCTCCATATCTCATGTGGAGTACTAGATACAGATTTTGATGGTACCCTGTTTAATACAAGTGCAGCAGTTTCTAGGACAAAACCTCAGAAAAAAATAGGAAGATCTATAAAGCACATCATGGACCGTACCATATCTAATAGAGTACGATTTTTTCGTTCGGCTACATCATTTAATTGTGGCGTATACGGAGGTGTCCATTCAGAGAGTATACCCTTTAATTTAAGATAGTTTAAAAACTCACTAGAAAGGTATTCACCTTCTCGATCAGATTGAAGAATTTTAATACACTTTCCAGTTTGTTTTTCAACCATACATTGATACTCTTTAAACTTATCAAACGCTTCGGATTTATGTTTCATAAGATACACATATTCGAACCTTGATAAATCATCAGTGAATGTGATGAAGTAAGAGTATCCACCTCTAGCTGGAGTTGTTATAGGACCACATACATCTGTATGCACAAGTCCTAATAACTCACTTGCCCTTTCTCCATGTCCAGTGAATGGAGACTTGGTCATTTTCCATAAGACAAGATTCACAAGTTCCTAATGACTCAAAATCATAAGGATCAAATAACTCTTCTTTGTATAACTTGTGTATTCTTGACTCACTAATATGACCTAGTCGACAATGCCAAAGGAGGGTATTATTCACCTCTTCTCTCTTTCTTTTATTACTTTTATCAATATGATAAATATTGTCATTAATGGATAGAACTAGAAGACCATTTTTCATAATGCCATTGCAAAGATGCTTATTAGAAAAAGAAATAGAGCAACCATTGCCCTTTCCATTAATCTCAAATCCTTTCTTTAATAACAAAGGAATAGAAATTACATTTCTAATAATTTTGGGCATATAGTAACAATCTTCTAATTCCAGGAGCTTGCCCGACGGTAACTTTAATCTGTAGGTTCCAACAGCTTCAGCCTGGATGGACTCTCCTCCAGTACCATAAAGCTCGAAGTCACCTTTCTTCAAAATTCTAATTTTCTGTAGTCTATGCAATGTCTTGCATATATGAAAACCACAACCAGTATCTAATACCCATGAATTTAAATTTGAAGAACTTAATGACAAACTGGCATGTAACATAAACATACCTTCTGATGCAACTCTTGCATCAGGCTTTACAGTTGCAAGAAAACTCTTGCAATTCCTTTTCCAGTGGCCTTCCTTGCCGCAATGGAAACATGTATTTGATCTGGAGATTTTCTTTCCTTTCTTCCTCATTATCTTACTACTTTTAGTAGCATCATCCCCTATTGATCCAAGATCAGGGGTTTCGAAGATGTAGGAAATTTTCTTCTGAGGGAGTACAATCTTTAAATTCCTCAACCAATCCACATAGTTTGAACCGGTCAATTTGTTGGCATCTAAGATGCCTCTTAGTGATAGTGAAGATGCCATTAATGCAGAATTTTATTCTACATCTATAAAGAACAAAACTAACATAAACATACCAATCATGATGACATATATACAATTAGACTAGGACTTTATCTATTTGTTACTCCCACTATTTTATCGAATATCATAGCCCTCTCCTATGATAAATGAGAAAACCTAACTTTTCTTAGTAGGGTTGAGATCCTAATTCTTCATAAAAGCCTTATGGTTACACAACAAACCCTTATGAGTTCAAAGGTAGGAAACTCTTTCCAATTGCATCTCATGCAATTCTCAACTTTATCCTGTCCTTTTAAAACACTTATAGCCTTGTGGTTGCACAACAAACTATAATTTTTTAGTTAAGTCAAACCCTTTATTTCCATACAGTCATATTCAAATAATATTGCTCTTGTGGTTGCACAACAAAGCAACATATTAAAATATACCATAAGCATCTCTATGCACCAAGACAATATAACATCAGTCCCCATTGCAAGTCTTGTGGTTGCACAACAAACTAGCATGGATCTTGACATAATAATGTCGAGGCATGAAGGAAGGCTAAGAGTAGTGTTTTATCAACATTAAGCTTATCCATAATAGGCAATCAAACAATTGGCCAGGTAAGCAGGTGGGAGGCTCCCTTTTCTCAGAGAGTAAGGTCCTAATTAGAGAACCACCTTTAGTGCTTTCCTTAGACACCAATTAGATTAATTGTTCTAGAATGGGTTAGCTCAAAGTTTTTCAACACTATGACTTAATATAATTTTTATTAAGGGCTAACTGGTCTCTAGCACATTCTTTTAATTGTAACATATATTTAATATGTATAAAATAAACTATCATGCATAATGGCTATCTCATAGCATGTATAAATCATAAGCAATTGATTGAATCAATTAACATGCTTCAATATATCTTCATATGAAAAATTTCATATCATGATATTTTATTACATATCATATCATATATCAATCATACATTTCAGCATTTCACTAAGCATATGACATTACTATCTCATAGTAAATTAATAATCATACATCATGCATAATTATTTGATTGAACCAATTAGAGACGGCTCTGATACCACTGAAGGGTTCCGATCATGTCATGATGGGCAGCGGAAGCTAGAGATTTTAAAAATTTCTTAACAAAGTCCCTTAACATGAAACCCTTATAAGCCTAGATCACCTTAATGGTAACAATCAAACAATATAAATATAAATGCTGAAATAGAAAAATACCTGTAATGCTAAATCCAAGTTTGTAGAATCTCCACGAGGCGTCCAAGTGTCCACCCTCCAACGGTGATCCACACGGAAACTCGATCAAGACTTTAGCTCCAAAGATTTTTGATCCTTAATGCTGAATCCATCCAAGGGATTTAAATTGGCTTGCTTTCTCTCCTCTCTTATTTTTGTTTCACCTTTTTAAATCACTTCTAATCTTTTTGTC
Source organism: Phoenix dactylifera (assembly GCF_009389715.1). Lineage (NCBI taxonomy): Eukaryota > Viridiplantae > Streptophyta > Magnoliopsida > Arecales > Arecaceae > Phoenix > Phoenix dactylifera. The sequence continues at coordinate 90,616 of NW_024068261.1, forward strand.
CTAAAGAAGACCTCCTTGTCTTGGCTTAGGACACTCTAGAAGCAATGCTAGAAAGAGACAAAGGCTTGTAAGAAAAAAGGATAAGGGAGAGAGAATGCAGTGGAGTTGGAATAAAGAATACGGTGGAATGGCTCCTTATTTATAGATGTGAAGGGATGCATCCTAGCCATCCCTTCATGCATCAAAGGGTGTGATAAGAGGGTGCCAACAAGAGAGAGAGGGAGGCGTATCAAGCTTTAGAAAAAGCCGTATCTAATGATACGCTTCTTTCTCACGTCTTCCTCTTAAATCCTGATGATCCAAGGGCCCAAATGCAGGGAACCAAAGCCAATGGTCCAGATCTAGACGCCATCTAATGGTCTAGATCAAGGCATCAACATCCAGGGTGCCATCCAATGGGCCAGAAGTGAAGGCCCTATCAAACCCAATCCAATTGGGTTTAACCAACTTAAAGAAAACATTAAACCTAATCAAATCAGGTCTAATTAAAGCCAAATGGGTTCCAACTCTTGGCTAACCTATATTAGGTCATGATCTAATCATATTAGATCAACCTAATCTAAGAATCAGATTCGAATTTAATTTGAATCAGGAGCTAGGGTTTGCAACACCTGCTAGGATGTTTATCTTGCAAACATGATCTAATCCAATTAGACCCTTGATAAGTTTTCTTGTGTGTGATCCGTTGGGTTCCATACTTAGCCAGCAATAGGTGTGAGTGCGAGTTGACCCAACTTGATTAGAACTCTTCTAATCGATTTAAGTCCAAACTGCGCCAACCCGAACTTAACAATTAGAATCCTTTCTAATTGGTGATCGAATTAAACTTTTTAATTCGATCAAACCTATAAGACAAGATTGACGTCTAACAATGTGTCATGTCTATCCGAAAAATATGGAATTTGGTGAAAATACCAAAAATACCCTTCAATGGCAAGCTACCATGCAATTCAATCCTTTAATCAAACTGCACCCCGAATATGTATATGAGTATGAATATATGTCAAACTCAATTTCATATTCATATATTTCTCAATCTTCTAATGATAATTCGAATAATGAAACATTAGAAACTCTTTCTAATTTTCATTGTGCTTTGATCAAAGGCTTCCTAAATTATCATATGATTAGAATAAATAGGATGCGATCTTCGCTTACTAGAAGTGATAAATTCCTTGTTGACCTACTCATAACCTTCGTACACAATCCACCATATCTAGAAGACCTTGTACACAACTTATTGTCATTAATGAGTGGAAAACAAAATTTGGATTTATGTGCACAAGATACTATGCTGATCTCAGGTCAAAGGATCAGTTGCACAACTCCCACTAAGAGAATTATCTTTTGACATGTAAGTAAGACTTCATAAGATTTCTCTTTGTAGGTCAATTCAGTGAACTCATTCCTCTAATGAGCACCCATATCTTTGTATTAGTGTCTCCACACAAGTGATTGTAAGATCAATTACCCTCTGCATCGAGCATACATAAGATGTGCCAGTCTTTTCGGTAAACATTGATCCCCGACTCAATGTACCAATGACTAAAAATATTTAAGATTAGAGTTTTAGGATGTTAGGTCTCACTAGTATGATCTCATCATAGCCTCAAAACCATTGCCCTAATCTAAGAGGTTTATTACAAATATAATCAACAGCATACGATAAAACACAATGCCTTTATTCATATTTAAATGTCATGTACATGATTTGGAAAATCCAAAGAAAATTCTTTGCTATACATATTGCGGTTGGCTTGTAGGGCATCTATTCTTTCAGGCGAGTCGACTCCAAGTTTGTCCGAGTCGACTCCCAGAGGAAAGCAGTCTAAAAAGGCAGAGAATCCACTTTCAGAGACCCTGTGAACGAGTCGACTCCAAGTGTTTTAGAGTCGATCCTCAAGTTAGCCGAGTCGACTCCAACAAAGCCCGAGTCAACTCCGAGGCAGAATAACTCAAAAGTCAGAGAATCAGTTTTTGCGGTCTCTGAGAACGAGACGTCACCCGAAGGTCTCGAGTCGCCTCTCAAGTCAGTCGAGTCGACTCCAAGTAAACCCGAGTTGACTCGAGGAAGAAAAACAGAAAGTTAAGTTTCTGGAACCCTGAGAACGAACCGACCCCTAAGTGCCCGAGTGGTCTCCAGCTGTTGGCGAGTCGACTCTAGTTTGGTTCGAGTCAACCCGAGGATGAGAAAAGCACTTTAATTCAAATTCTACACAGTGGGCGAGTTGTCTCCAGTAAAGCGCGAGTCGACTCCAGTAACTGAAAGAATAGATGTCCTGCAAGCCAATCGCAACATGTATTGCGAAAGATTTTTTCTTTTGATTTGTCTAAATCATGTACATGACATTTAAATTATGAATAAAGGCATTATATTTCATCATACGCTGTTTATTATATTTCTGATGAACCCCTTAGATTAGGAAAATAGTTTTAGTGCTATGATGAGATTATATTAGTGAGACCTCAAATCCTAAAATCCTAATCTTAAATATTCCCAGTCGTTGGTACATTGAGTCGGGGATCAATGCTACCAGAAAAACTGGCACGTCTTATGTATGCTCGGTGCAGAGGGTGATTGATCTCACAATCACTTGTGTGGAGACACTAATACAAAGATGTGGGTGCTTATTAAAAGAATGAGTTCACTGAATTGACCTACAAAGAGAAATCTTATGAAGTCTTACTTATATGTCAAAAGATGGTTCTCTTAGTGGGAGTTATGCAACTGATCCTTTGACCTGAGATCACCATAGTATCTTGTGCACATGAACCCATATTTTTGGTTTACACTCATTCATAACAATAAGTTGTGTACGAGGTCTTCTGGATATGGTGGATTGTGTACGAAGGTTATGAGTAGGTCAACAAGGAATTAATCACTTCTAATAAGAGAAGATCGTATCCTATTTATTCTAATCATATGATAATTCAGGAAGTCTTTGATCAAAGCACAATGAAAATTAGAAAGAGTTTCTAATGTTTCATTATTCGAATTATCATTAGAAGATTGAGAAGTATATGAATATGAAATTGAGTTTGACATATATTCATACTCATATACATATTCGGGATGCAGTTTGATTAAAGGATTGAATTGCACGGTAACTTGCCACTGAAGGGTATTTTTGGTATTTCTACCAAATTTCATATTTTTCGAGTAGACATGACATGTTTGTTGGGAATCCGCCCATGCCGCTGATATTTCAAAAAAATTCAGATGGCAGCGGGATCGATGTTCATCGCATGAACGTTGTTTCATGAACCGTTCGTAGTTAGATAAGAATTAAAACTTTTTAAACCTTTAGGAAGATCAGATCTTCACCTTGTGCGGGTAGATGATCACCGCAAACTGAAGTTCGTGGTCTAGGATGAAGGTTCGCTTGAAGCCGTTTAAGTGTCCGGCCTCTACGGGTATCCACACGAAGCAGTGATCCGATCAAAGCTCTCTTGTCTTCCCGGGGTGCTAGCTCCCTTGCAAAGACTTTTTTTGATGGCTGATTTCCTCTCTTTCAATCAACCCTTGATTGTGCTTGAGAGGAGGAAGAAGAAGGATGAAGAAGAGGAAGAAGAAGAATCCCCACGCAGCCTTCTTTCTTTTCCCTGCGTTGGAAGGAAGAAGGGAGGAAGAGGATGCCGCCAACACCTTTGGCTTTTATCTTCCTTGCTTGCGGCTGAACCAAGAGGAGAGGAGAGGGAGGCGTACGGCAAGGAGGAAGAGGACTTCTTCTTTTTCCTAGGTGCCGCCCACAAGTCCCTTTTTATAGACATGTGGAGCTCCTAACATTTAGGAGTTCTTGATGTCTTTCCTAAGAGGGGGCGCCGTCTCTTCTCCCTTCTCCACGTGGAAAGGGGAGGGGCTTATCCCCTTCCTCATGGTAAACCCTAATCCATATTAGGTAGGGATTGGAATGCCCTAATGTGGTCAAGCCCTAATCCAATTAGGCTTAGCCCAAGGGTGAACCAATTTGGATCCAATCTAGGTAAGTCCTAATCCAATTAGAACTTAAATCAATTTTGACTCAATTGAACTCTTCAATCCTAATCCAATTAGGAGTCTTATTGATTCATTAGATTAATAATTAATTGTGACTTAAGAAACCCTAATCCAAATTAGGACATATATAATTTTAGTCTAATCCAATTAGGACTCTATTTGAATCCGAAGTCCTAATCCGATTAGGACTCTAGGAATCCTACTCCAAGTAGGAATCCAATTTTGATTCAAAACTCCTAATCTCATTAGGATTGCAGGAATCCTATTCCAAGTAGGAATCCCAGTCCTACTCCAACTAGGATTTCCAGTCCTAATCCAATTAGGACTCTAGGAATCCTACTCGAAGTAGGACTCTTATTTCAAGTCCAATTAATTAATTCCCTTTGTTTTTTCTTCAACTGAATATCAATCGAATTGATTACTTGTGATTCATAATCACTTTTCAACCATCGGATCGGTCAATACTTCTAGTGTGTGTGACCCCATAGGTTCTACTCTGACTGGTAGTGAGATATATTGTGATCTCTATCACTATATCATTGAAAACTCCTTTCAATGGGTTGGAACGATTCCAACTCAACTCATTAGGGTTTATCGATCATCGAGATAATCCCTGTGAGTCCCACCATCCACCAGTGACACCTAGCAGCATGTAGTGGCTATCCAGTAGAATAGAAAGATGAACCTCTAGGTGCAGTTACCATGTGATACAGTCCTACTATCGTGGATCCCTACAGGACGGAGGTCATGGATAACTCGTCAAACCCCTTCGTCTGTCATATGTCAAGATTTATTCGACTCGAGTTCGATAGTGGAAAACTCTTTCTCCACTTTATATTACTGCCCTGGCCAAGGTCTTAGAACTCAGTCTAACAAATCACATAGGATCACTCCTCTTCTATCAAGGTCGATAGATTCCTTGTAGGTGCATACCCTACTCCTACAGTGAACCTACTGCAGCCAATCTACACTGCATGGACCCATATGGCTAGAGACCATGTATGTGTGCAGTCAAACTACAATAACCTCACTGTGAGTAGCCGAAGCACCGCAGGTCAAAGGACCAGTCATACTACTGCAACATCAAGCAAGTCACTGACGAGTGGATAGACATCCAAGTGACTTCTTGTCTTGGTCACGCTCAGTACCCTTGTTCTCTAACAAGCACCTGCACTATCACTTCAGTATCCCTACACTGTGGACTCAAGTCTCGTCCATCCAGAAGGAAAGTGATCTGTGCACTGATCGGATCGATCACCGTCCTCGTGATGATCCATTGATCAGGAGCATTTAGAAATTAATCACCAATGATACATGGCTCAAATTCTCAACTCTTGAGAATATGTATCATCATCTTATTAATTCCTTGGACGATTCATAGACACATAAACAATATGAATGAAAAGAATGCCCATTTATTAATCAATAATAATAAAGTCAAGTACAAAATTATGTCCCAGAATTATTAATGTGTTAGCCAGATTGGCTTCTAGGGCATACTTCTAACAATCTCCCACTTGCACTAAAGCCAATCAGCCATAAACCTAAGCCCCATCTTCTCAAGATGCGATTCAGTTTTCTGTCGACTTAGCTGCTTAGTGAATGGGTCCGCCACATTTTCTGTGGAGTCTACTCTCTGATCCTCTACTTATTTTCTTTCGAGGTAGTCGCTTATTAGGTTAAACTGCCGCTCTATGTGCTTCGATTTCTGGTGAGACCTTTGGCTCCTTAGCTAGTGCTATGGTGCCTTTGTTATCGCAGTAGAGTGTTATGACATCTGATGACATTACACCTAACTCTGCAATGAACTTTTTAAACCAAAAGATTTCTACTGCACCCTTAGAGACGGCTTAACATTCAGCTTCTAAGGTAGAATCTATAATGATCGGTTATTTGGAACTCTTCCAATTTACTGAACCACCATTGCACATATTCTGATGTAGACTTTCTATCATCAATATGTGTGCATCCTTCTACCTTCAACTCTGATCTTCTTCCAAAGACCAAGAACATGTCCTTAGTTCTTCTCAAGTACTTAAGACTGTTCTTCACAGCTATCCAGTGCTTTTTGCCTGGATCTGATTGACATATGCTCGTGACATTCACAGCATGTACTATATCAAGTCATGTACATAGCATGGCATACATGAGGCTCCCTATTGCTGATGCATAGGGGATCTTGCTCATGCGTTGAATCTCTTCAGATGTGTTGGGGCACATCTTCTTGGAAAGATTAATTCCATGCCTTAGGGGTAAGCGACCCTTTTTAGAATTTTCCATGCTGAATCTTTTCAGCACTTCCTCTATGTACATCTTCTGTGATAGGCCAAGCATCCTTTTAGATCTATCTCTATAGACCTTTATTCCCAAAATATAGGATGCTTCCCCAAGGTCTTTCATGGAGAACCTTTTTGACAACCAGACCTTGACCGAGGTTAGCATGGGAATATCATTCCCTATCAGGAGGATGTCGTACAGTACGAGAAATACGACAGCACTCCCACTAACCTTTTTGTAAACACACGGTTCCTCTTCATTTTTGATGAAATCAAATGTTTTGATTGCGTCATCGAAACGAGTGTTCCAACTCCGAGATGCTTGCTTTAGTCCATAGATGGACCTTTGCAGCTTGCAGACCTTGTGATCTACATCACTGGAAGTGAAACCCAAAGGCTATTCCATATAGATATCTTCATCAAGATATCCATTCAGGAAAGCAGTTTTCACATCCATCTGCCAGATTTGATAATCATGAAATGCTGCAATGGCAAGCATTGTTCGGATGGATTTCAGCATGGCTACAGGTGAAAAGGTCTCCTGATAGTCAATGCCCTTGCGCTGACTATACCCTTTCGCCACAAGCCTTGCCTTATAGGTCTCTACCTCTCCATCCGAACCTATCTTTCTTTTGTAGATCCATTTGCATCCAATAGGTACAATACCTTCTGGTGGATCTACTAAGGTCCAGACTTGGTTGGAATGCATGGAGTCTAACTCTGACTTCATAGCTTCCATCCATTTCTCGGAATCGATATCAGATATCGCCTCGTCGTAGGTTTTGGGATCCTGCGTGTGATCTCTATCTCCCACTAGGAACATTTCCTCGGTATCCTCTTCTAGTATACCTAAGTATCTATCGGGAGGATGGGAGACCCTACTTGATCTGCGAGGTGGTTGAGGGACATCGTGTACTGGCTCTGTATGAATGGGTTCGATAGGATCCATGACTCGTTGCTTTTCAGAGCTTTCTCTTCAAGCTCAATTTTTCTCCCACTGCCTCTATCAAGGATAAACTATTTTCATGAAGATAGCATGGCGTCTCACAAACACTTTGTGATCCTTTGGGATGAAAAATTGTATCCTAATAACTCTTTCAGGATATTCAATAAAACGAGCATTAATTGTCCTATCCTCTAACTTGTCCGCCTGTTGTCGCTTGACGTGGGCCGGACATCCCCAAATCTTGAGATGACCAAGACTCGGCTTCTTACCATGTCATATCTCATATAGTGTGGTAGGAACGGACTTTTAGAGGTAATTCTATTCAAGAAGTAAATAGCTGAAAATATGGCATCTATCTAAAGAAACAAGGGTAAATCAGTGAAGCTCATCATGGGCTGGACCATATCAATAGAGTCCGATTCCTCCTCTCTGACACTCCATTGAGCTGAGGTGTACCAGGAGGAGTCTATTATGAAACTATACCATTCTCCTTGAGATAATCATGGAACTCTCCATTAAGGTATTCACTTCCTCGATCTGATCGAAGAACCTTAATGAGTTTTTGTGCTTATTTTTCTACTTCATATCTAAGCTTTTTGAACCTTTCAAAAGTTTCATATTTGTGTCTCACACACATATCCATACCGTGAGTAATCATTAGTAAAATGAAGTAAAAATTACAACCCCTAGCCTGCACATCGAATGGGCCACACACATCAGTGTGTACTAGGGTAAGTATTTCAGTGGACCTCCCTGTGTCCTACAAAGGATAATTTGGCCATCTTTCCTTGAAGGCAGAATTCACAAATCAAATATGACTCGAAAGTCAATGAGCCCAAAAGCTCATGTTTCTCCAATTTGTTTATTCTGTCTTCTCCTATATGGCCAAGCTTGAGGTGCCATAAATACTTTAGATTTATCTCATTTTTGGATCTATTAGATCCTATGGTATTCACTGTTTGCTCAGATATATTCACAGATACATCCATATGTATGTGATAGAGACTGTCAATCTTAAAACCATGTTGAATCAATTTATTTTTCAAATAAAAATCTATGCTAAATAAAATACAGAAATCAAATTTCTGCTAGCAATAGGTAACAGTCCCTAAGTATCCTGATGTTGCCCAGATAGACAACCCAAGAGGGAGGGGAGTGAATTGGGTTTTTAAATTAACTTAGCTAATTAAAACTTTGTGGATGATTAACTAAATACTATAGCCAGTTATTTAATTAAAGCTAAGTGCTGTGAGTAATGTGTGGGGAAGAAGATGAGAGACAATGCACTACAAACACAAAGTTTTATAGTGGTTCGGAGCTAACCCTTGCTCCTACGTCCACTCCCCAAGTCTCACTTGGGAATTTCACTATAACCCCCTTGGATTACAGCCGGTTGTTTTGCAAGCTCACAACCGAACTTGTTGTTTTACGAGCTCACAACGAACTCGGTCGGTTTTCCCAGGCTCACCGACTAGAACCAACCCCGATTGTTTTCCCGGGCTCACAATCAAACCCTTACACTCGTTGGTTTTAAACCGGCTCACCAACCAACCTTAATCCCCTTGATTCAATCCCCCGATTGAATCAAGTAAATACACGAGATAGAAGAAAACAGAAAATAGCTTCTCAAAAAGCAGATTTAAAACAATATAATCGTAAAAGAGTTAGAAGCCCTCAAACGCTTTTAAGATGGTGAAGAGGTGTGGCTTCTGGAACTCCGGTCTCCTCTTGAAAGAGTGATCGACTTGAAAGCAGGAGGAGGAAGCTTTGAATGCTGGGAAGATGTTGGTGGAGCAGTAAATGCAGATCTTCCCTTTTTCTCGTTGAAGAGCACTTAGAGAGCTTGAAGACTTGAATGCTAGGAGTGGAATGGTGTGTTCTCTGCCTTGCTACAGTCTTCTGTGGCTATTTAAGCCAACCCCCGCGGAAACTAGCCGTTACTCTGCTTTTTCTGGCCGTTCTGCACACTCTGCGCAGCCTGACAATGTGACCGTTGGTGGGTTGGAGTCGACTCGCGCGATCAGGAGTCGACTCGGCTGTAGCAGGAGTCGACTCGAGCTTTTCTGGAGTCGACTCGGCAACTGTTCCCAGTTTGAATTAAAGTTGCCGTCTTGACTGGGAGTCGACTCGTCTTGACCCGGAGTCGACTCGCCAACTTCTGGCGCTGACCTGGCAATTTTGGAGTCGGCTCATCCTCTGTAGTCCGTGGATCCAAATTTGAATTTTGTCCACTCGAGTCGACTCGACTGTCCTGGGAGTCGACTCGAATCTCAGAGCCCGAACTCCCGATTCTCTGTCTTTTGGCTCATCCAGTCTTGGAGTCGACTCGAACTTCCTTGGAGTCGACTCGGCTCTCAGTTTCCGAAAGTTGGTCTTCTGCCTTTTGACGTGAAGCTTGTCTTGGAGTCGACTCGAGCTGTCTGGGAGTCGACTCGAATCTCAGAGGCAGTAACATGGTCTTCTGTCTGTCGATGGTCGCACAGTCTCGGAGTCGACTCGCGTACTGCGGAAGTCGACTCGAATCTTAGAGTCCATAAAACGCTCTCTGACTTTTTCTGTGTGTACCGCTGGGAGTTGACTCGCGTTCCACTGGAGTCGACTCGAATCTCAGAGTCCATAAAACGCTCTCTGACTTTTTCTGTGTGTACCGCTGGGAGTCGACTCGCGTTCCACTGGAGTCGACTCGAATCTCAGAGTCCATAAAACGCTCTCTGACTTTTTCTGTGTGTACCGCTGGGAGTCGACTCGCGTTCCACTGGAGTCGACTCGAATCTCAGACCTGAAAAAACTGCTCTTCTGTCCTTCTGTCTGTTTTCAGTCGGAGTCGACTCGTACTGATCAGGAGTCGACTCGAGCTCGTGCCAGTGACCTTGATACGCTTGGAGTCGACTCGTGAAACTCGGGAGTCGACTCGTATCTCAGACATTGGTTCATGCAGACTTCTTAACTTATCCAAAATGCTATGAACCAAGTCTAGAGACACTTGGACAGGATTTTCACTGAAACACTCAATTGAATTCATTAGTAATCACAAGATATACTCCAATGCTTTGAGCTCATCAAAATCAAACGGGGTTTTAATCGATCACTCCACAATCTCCCCCTTTTTGATGATGACAAAACTTTGAGTATATGTAAAATGAGTTGCTCAGTAAATAATGAAATAAACTCCATAAATAAATTCAAATGTCTGATAATTTAATTTATCCAAGTTTGAAAGAAGTGAAACATTAAATTTCGAAGTTAAAGTTCCCCCTTTCATTTGGAATTATATAAGCCTTCATATTCTGCAATCAATTGTTTGGCTTATATGACATTAATGATTTAGCTTGATTAAAATTCAGATTCTCCCCCTCAACATATGCATTCAACTATGTTTTGATTTTCTGAATTTCCTTTTAATGCTTTGAAATTTTTGAACTAAAATTTTTGTTTTTAGAGGGAAAATCTGTCAATTTGTTCTTGAGTAGGATTCAGCTAATCTCCGAATATCCTTGAATAGATTCTGGAGATTACTCCATTAGGAGCCCCAAAAGAGAGATAATGAGCCTCGAGGTACCGAATCCACTTAGAACAAATTTATGTGTGTTTTTAAGAGTTTATCATTTTATTTATTTCCATTGATTTCTTTTACATATTTTTTAATATTTCTCCCCTTTTACATATTTTATACTTACACATTTCTCCCCCTTTTTGTCATCATACCAAAAAGGAGGTAATCACACACAATCAATGGCACAAATGGCACAGTCAATCATCAAATGGCACAGAAATGAAGATAAGATGTCTACTCATTGTATTGATATGAAGGTGAATACATTTGAGCATACAATAGGTAAAGCAAGAACAATACAAAAGAAGACAAAACACAACTCAAAATCATCTATGACCTCCTCGAGGATGTGGCTCCCCCTCTCGAGGATACATCTCCTCCTCTGGAGGATGTGGCTCCCCCTCTCGAGGATACATCTCCTCCTCTGGAGGATGTAGCTCCCCCTCTCGAGGATACATCTCCTCCTCTGGAGGATGTAGCTCCTCCTCTCGAGGATGTGACTCCTCCTCTCAATCGGCTCTGCTCCATGAGGAGGGCGACTGCCTCTGTAACATGGCCCAGCTGCGTGATAATAGACGTGGTGGCTCTGCTATGTGTAGTGGAGAGCTCAGTCACCGACGTCTGAAGCTCAGTCACCGAGGTCTGAAGTGCGTCCAGCTTGTCGATGAGCACATTCGACAAGCGCTCGGCCCCCTCGGTGGTGGTGTGCATGTCACGGCGGATGTCATCCCGCATCCTCCTCGTGGTGCTCGTGACCTCGCTCATGCTGTGGAACTGGGCCTGCACCAGGGTCCTAATGTTGTAGATCTCCTGCCGCACCTCAGCCGTCATGTCTGTCACGGCTGTCAAGGATGGGACCAATGCTGAGGATGGAGTGGGTGCAGGAGTGGGAGCTGGCACGGAACCTCGGAGCTCCCGGAGCAGCTCGTCCCTCAAATCTCGGACGATCTCCTGCCGCAGCTCCCGGAGCTGCTCTGGATCAATACGGACCTCCATAGATGGTGGAGCTGAGGAGGAAGGTCCGGCAGAGGTGGTAGGAGCAGGAGGAGTGGATGGAAGGTCTGGATGGTCTGGGAACTCTGGGTAGTCAGAATCTGGCTCAGGACTGGGTGATGGTCTGGTGGTCTGAGCGGTGAGAGTGGACTTCCTAACCCAGATCCCTTCTCTCTTCCGAAATCCCATCCTGTGCATGGTCCCCGTACCCAAGCGATCAGTCCATCGCAAGGCACGAGAGGGTTCCTTCTCAGGAATGGAAATTTTGTACTGCCTAAAGAGAAGAGTGAATATCATTCCGTATGGGAGGGAGAGCCTAGGTCTATCTAGGGGCTCACACATATACCTATAAATGAGCTTGGGGAAGTTGACCGGGGTGTCCTGAAGAATGTAAGACATAATAGCTAGGTCCCTCTCATTCACAAAATCAAATCTCCCTGTCTTAAGGAAGATGGACCTGGACAAAATGCTCAAAAGGATTCTCACTTCAATAGGAAGTGAGCTAGTAGATACCTCATCTAGGGGAGACTGAGGTGGATGCCCTAAGACGATCGTAAGAGCCTCAAATCTATCCTCAGGATGTGTAGGAGCCACCCCTACTAATGGAAGGTGGAGGATATGGGCAATGAGGTCCTCTGTGACACGCAATGGGACACCTAATACCGTGCCCTCAATACCTCCATCTCCCCGATGGACGGTACTGTAGAACTCTTGAACTAGGCCAGGATAGGTGGGAAGGTCCAAGGTGAGGAAGTACTCTAGACCCTGGGCTCTAAGCCTATCGCCTATGGTGAATCCTTCCCGGAAGAGATAGTCGAAAGTGACATACCTCCCGGAGGTGACGGCCTTCCCGGCCAACGGCCTAACATGAACCACCCTAGGCGGGGAACGATCCGGAGGAGGTTGCCTCGCGGGATCGTGCCGCGCCTTGGAGCGCCGCTCGGGACCGGCCACGGGACGGGACCTCTTTCTAACAACTCCCTTGCGAGGCATCTTGACCTAAACGAGATGAAAACCTAGAGAACGAAGAAGGATCGATAGAGGAAGCTCGGGACTGACCTGAAAAGACCTAGGAACGGACGGAAACTCAATGTCCGGCGAAGAATCGACGGGAAAAGGGCTTGGAGATGATCGAGGATGACCTAGGAGTCGGCTCTAGGGCTTTGTGAACAGTGGCGGCTTGAGAAAAAGTATTTGCGAAACGACAAACCTAGGGTTAAAAAGTCGGATCCCGACTGCGAGTCGACTCCCCTGAGTCGCGAGTCGACTCGACCTCGAGTCGACTCCAGAAAATGCGCGAGTCGACTCCCCCTTAGGAGCCGGCTCTGAAACTTACTCGAGTCGTCTCTAACCTTGGCACGCACTTAAAAATCATGCTATAACCATGCCAAATGAGGGAAAATCACCTAGTTGGGATCTGATTTGATGATCATTGAATAGAAACTCTATTTTAACCTCATTTTAACCATCAAAATCAATTAATCTAGTGGAAACTCCCACTAGGATGGGTCAATCACTCCTAATCCCCTCCTAAGTACACTTAGGGGTTTTGTGAAAATATCTGCTAATTGATTATCAGTACAAACAAATTGGAGAGTCACATCACCATTCAATACATGATCTCTTATGAAGTGATGTCTTATCTCAATGTGTTTAGTTCTTGAGTGTTGAATTGGATTTTTAGTTAGGTTTATGGCACTTGTATTATCACAATTAATGGGGATTTTATCTTGTTTAATGCCATAATCTTCTAATTGTTGTTTAATCCACAAGATTTGAGCACAACAACTCCCGGCTGCAACATATTCAGCTTCTGCAGTGGATAATGCAACCGAGTTTTGTTTCTTGCTAAACCATGAGATTAGGTTTTCTCCTAGAAATTGACAAGACCCGCTGGTACTTTTTCTATCAAGCTTACATCCAGCGAAGTCTGAATCTGTGTACCCTATTAAGTTTAGGCTAGATTCTTTAGAGTACCACAGCCCTATGTTCTTAGTTCCTATTAAGTATTTAAAGATTCTCTTAACTGCAGCTAGGTGTGATTCTTTAGGATTAGCCTGATATCTAGCACACATGCACACACTAAACATAATATCAGGCCTACTTGCAGTAAGATACAGTAAAGAACCTATCATACCTCTATAAAGTTTTTGATCTACAGATTTACCTGATTCATCTTGGTCTAACTTACATGATGAGCTCATGGGGGTGCTGATTGACTTGTTTCCCTTCATATCAAACTTCTTGAGCATCTCCTTGATATATTTGGCTTGATTGATGAAGATGCCTCCTTCAGATTGTTTGATTTGAAGCCCGAGAAAGTAGTTCAGCTCTCCCATCATGCTCATCTCAAACTCACTCTGCATCAAATCAGCAAATTCCTCGCAGAGGCGATTGTTAGTAGCACCGAAAATGATATCATCAACATAAATCTGTACTAATAACATATCCTTATTTTTCTTTTTCAGAAATAATGTTGTATCTACATTTTTTCTAGAGAATTCATGTTCTAATAGAAATTTACTAAGTCTCTCATACCATGCTCTAGGTGCTTGTTTTAGTCCATAAAGTGCTTTGTTCAGTTTATACACATGATTGGGGTATTGATGATTTTCAAAATCAGGAGGTTGTTCCACATATACCTCCTCATTAATAAACCCATTTAGAAAAGCACTTTTTACATCCATTTGATATAGCTTGAAGTCCTTAGAGCATGCATATGCTAATAATAGTCTAATAGCCTCAAGTCTAGCTACGGGAGCAAAGGTTTCATCAAAGTCTATACCTTCTTCTTGATTATAACCCTTTGCTACTAGTCTAGCCTTATTCCTTATAACAATTCCATTTTCATCTAGCTTATTTTTATATATCCATTTTGTACCTATTATTGGATATTCAGAAGGTCTCTCTACTAGATCCCACACTTTGTTTCTAGTAAATTGGTTTAGTTCTTCTTGCATTGCATTTATCCAATTTACATCATTTTCGGCTTCTTCTATATGTTTGGGCTCAAAGTGTGAAACAAAAGCTAGATGGTTATTCAAATTTCTAAGGGATGCTCTAGTCCTAACGGGTTGGGATGGATCATCTAGAATTAGTTCCTTAGGATGCCCATGAGCATACCTCCAAGCTTTAGTTAGCCCATGATCCACTATAGGCTCTTGGTTTGATGATTATCATCTTGTAATCCCATCTCATCTATCTTTTCTTCAAGTATTTCAATATTATCATCAAAATTAACCTTCTTACTAGATGAGATGTCACTAGAGTCATCAAAAACAACATGTATAGATTCTTCTATAACTAGGGTTCTTTTATTAAAGATTCTATAGGCTTTACTAGTTGTAGAATAACCTAGGAATATTCCTTCATCAAATTTTGGAACAAATTTCCCTAGATTATCTTTCCCATTATTATGTACAAAACACCTACATCCGAAAACATGAAAATAGTTAACCTTTGGTTTTCTGTTTTTCCACAGTTCATAAGGTGTTTTCTTTATGATGGGTCTTAATAGAACTCTATTTAATACATGGCAAGAAGTATTAATGGCTTCTCCCCAAAAGTACTTAGGGAGGTTACTTTCACATAACATCGTTCTAGCCATTTCCTCTAGGGTTCTATTTTTCCTTTCCACAACTCCATTTTGTTGTGGTGTCCTAGGTGCTGAGAAATTATGGGTTATCCCCTTTTTACTACAAAATTCATCAAATAATTGATTTTCGAATTCGGTACCATGGTCACTTCTAATAGCTATAACTGAGGACTCTCTAGCATTTGTTACTTCCTTATGGAACTTCTTAAACATAGAAAATGCTTGATCCTTATGCGCTAGAAACATGACCCATGTGTACCTAGAGTAATCATCTACTATAACTAGACCATATTTATTTCCACCTAGGCTTGTTGTTCTAGTTGGACCAAATAGGTCCATGTGTAGTAATTCTAGAGGCCTAGAAGTAGAGACACATTTTATGGATTTAAAAGAGTTTCTAGATTGTTTGCCAAATTGACATGCTTCACATATTTTGTTCTTTTCAAATTTTAATTTTGGCAAACCTATCACGGAGTCTCTTTTAACTAGTTTAGTTATTGTGTCCATGCTTGCATGACCTAACTTACGGTGCCATAACCAACTAGCATCATTTTCTTTAGTTTCATTAACAACTAAACATTGGTTATGTTTTGTAAGGTCTTCTAGATCTACCACATATACATTTCCACGTCTCATCCCTTTAAAAACTAAACTATTATCATTAGGATTTGTTATAATACATAGTGATGGTTTAAAATAACATCATATCTTTTATCACATAATTGACTAATGCTTAACAAGTTATGCTTAAGACCATCAACATATCTAACATTATCTATAAAGGTAGAAGGGGTGATTTGAACTTTACCAATACCAATGATGTGACCTTGGTTGTTGTCTCCAAAAGTCACAGCACCTCCCTTCTTAGCTTCAAGGGTGAAAAATTGATCTTTATCACCCGTCATGTGCCTTGAACAGCCACTATCCAAATACCAGCAATTTTTGTTGACCTTGGCTGCAAGACACTCCTACACAAGCAAATCATGTCATCTTAGGTACCCAAGTTTTCTTGGGTCCTTCATGGTTAGTCAAGTTGGTTTCTTTTGGAACCCATACCCTTTTATTTTTTCTTTTAGTTTTACTTTTCCTAAAATTACATGCATTTGCTTTATGTCCTACTATTCCACAACAAAAGCAAGTTATTTTCTTAATTTTAGTTTTTCCAGCTTTAACAAAGAAGTTACTAAGAAGTTTTTGCTTATTCCTTGGTTTATACCCTAAACCCGCTTTATTAAATATGGCTCGTTGATTATTAAGTATCATGTTTAACTTTTCAGAACTATATGTGAATTTTTCAACTAAGGGTTTGTATTTGTTTAGTTCTTTAGTTAATGTCTGATTTTCGGTTTTTAGATCATTTAGCTCTTTAGTTAGATCCTTGTTTAAGACTTGTTTATGGTTTTTGAGATCTGAAAATTCCTTTGTTAGTTTCTCAATATCTTTCGTTAAGGTGTTAGTCTTCTTAATTAGGAGTTGGTTGCTTGTCTTAAGTTCTAGATTTTCTTTGGTGAGATTATCTTTATCCTTAATTAATGAATCATGCTTATGAATATAACTTTGGTTAGTTACTTTTAGTTCTCTGTTTTTAACATTTATATTCTTATACTCAATCATTAATTCATTGAACGCATCATAAAGTTCATCAAATGTAAAATCAAAATGCGTATCGGAAATTACCTCATTTTCGTTGGCCATGAAACAGAAATTGGCCTTCTCTTCTTGTTCTTCATCCGATGATGAAGATGATGCGTCGGAGTCCGATAGGGTGGTGACAAGTGCCTTCTTCTTCTTGTACTTACTCCCCTTCTTCAGTAAGGGGCACTCTGCTCTTATGTGTCCCGGCTTCTTGCACTCGTAACACCCAATCCCCTCATTTTCCCTTTCCTTACCTTTGTCTCTGCGGTAGGAATTTGAGGGACCTCTCCTTTGATGATACGTCTTCTTGTGGTTGATAAACTTCTTGAACTTGCGCACAAGAAGTGCCTCACCACCATCTTCCTCATCTTCTTCCTCTTCACTGCTGCTGCTGCAAGACAGGTCCTTGTTAGAAGAAGTAGATTTTAAAGCTATTACCTTTTTCTTATGGGAGGACTCTTCCTCGTTGTGTTGTTTCATGGTAAGCTCATGCGTCCTCAGGGATCCAAGGAGCTCTTCAAGTTGAAGCTTGTTCAAGTCTTTAGCTTCTTGGATCGCCGTCACCTTGGCTTCCCACGACCTTGGTAGACACCGAAGGATTTTCCTGACAAGTTCACTGTTAGTATAGTTCTTGCCAAGGCTTTTTAGGCCATTGACAATATCAGTAAACCTAGTGAACATGCTTGTGATTGTTTCATTTGAATCCATTTTAAATAGTTCATATTTATGAACCAAGATGTTTATTTTGGATTCCTTGACTTGATTCGTGCCCTCATGGGTCACTTCAAGTCTGTCCCAAATTTCTTTTGCAGAATTACAAGTTGAAACTCTATTGAATTCATTACGGTCTAAGGCACAATAAAACACATTCATTGCTTTAGAGTTTAGTTGTGCCTTCCTCATGTCATGTTCATCCCAATCCGTTTCTAGTTTGGGTACCTTAACACCCTCTACATATGTGGATGGGATGTATGGGCCATTCACTACAATGGTCCACATCTCATAGTCTTGGGCTTGGATGAATATTCTCATCCTAGCCTTCCAGTATGAGTAGTCGGATCCATTGAAGAAAGGAGGTCTTTGGGTGGACTGACCCTCAATGTGAGAAGATCCAAATGGGGTTGTCATTTTGATCTTTTAACTCTTGAGTGGAAGAGTTTTTGGCTCTGATACCACTTGTTGCCCAGATAGACAACCCAAGAGGGGGGGGGGTGAATTGGGTTTTTAAATTAACTTAGCTAATTAAAACTTTGTGGATGATTAACTAAATACTATAGCCAGTTATTTAATTAAAGCTAAGTGCTGTGAGTAAAGTGTGGGGAAGAAGATGAGAGACAATGCACTACAAACACAAAGTTTTATAGTGGTTCGGAGCTAACCCTTGCTCCTACGTCCACTCCCCAAGTCTCACTTGGGAATTTCACTATAACCCCCTTGGATTACAGCCGGTTGTTTTGCAAGCTCACAACCGAACTTGTTGTTTTACGAGCTCACAACGAACTCGGTCGGTTTTCCCAGGCTCACCGACTAGAACCAACCCCGATTGTTTTTCCGAGCTCACAATCAAACCCTTACACTCGTTGGTTTTAAACCGGCTCACCAACCAACCTTAATCCCCTTGATTCAATCCCCCGATTGAATCAAGTAAATACACGAGATAGAAGAAAACAGAAAATAGCTTCTCAAAAAGCAGATTTAAAACAATATAATCGTAAAGGAGTTAGAAGCCCTCAAACGCTTTTAAGATGGTGAAGAGGTGTGGCTTCTGGAACTCCGGTCTCCTCTTGAAAGAGTGATCGACTTGAAAGCAGGAGGAGGAAGCTTTGAATGCTGGGAAGATGTTGGTGGAGCAGTAAATGCAGATCTTCCCTTTTTCTCGTTGAAGAGCACTTAGAGAGCTTGAAGACTTGAATGCTAGGAGTGGAATGTGTGTTCTCTGCCTTGCTACAGTCTTCTGTGGCTATTTAAGCCAACCCCCACGGAAACTAGCCGTTACTCTGCTTTTTCTGGCCGTTCTGCACACTCTGCGCAGCCTGACAATGTGACCGTTGGTGGGTTGGAGTCGACTCGTGCGATCAGGAGTCGACTCGGCTGTAGCAGGAGTCGACTCGAGCTTTTCCGGAGTCGACTCGGCAACTGTTCCCAGTTTGAATTAAAGTTGCCGTCTTGACTGGGAGTCGACTCGTCTTGACCCGGAGTCGACTCGCCAACTTCTGGCGCTGACCTGGCAATTTTGGAGTCGGCTCATCCTCTGTAGTCCGTGGATCCAAATTTGAATTTTGTCCACTCGAGTCGACTCGACTGTCCTGGGAGTCGACTCGAATCTCAGAGCCCGAACTCCCGATTCTCTGTCTTTTGGCTCATCCAGTCTTGGAGTCGACTCGAACTTCCTTGGAGTCGACTCGGCTCTCAGTTTCCGAAAGTTGGTCTTCTGCCTTTTGACGTGAAGCTTGTCTTGGAGTCGACTCGAGCTGTCTGGGAGTCGACTCGAATCTCAGAGGCAGTAACATGGTCTTCTGTCTGTCGATGGTCGCACAGTCTCGGAGTCGACTCGCGTACTGCGGGAGTCGACTCGAATCTTAGAGTCCATAAAACGCTCTCTGACTTTTTCTGTGTGTACCGCTGGGAGTTGACTCGCGTTCCACTGGAGTCGACTCGAATCTCAGAGTCCATAAAACGCTCTCTGACTTTTTCTGTGTGTACCGCTGGGAGTCGACTCGCGTTCCACTGGAGTCGACTCGAATCTCAGAGTCCATAAAACGCTCTCTGACTTTTTCTGTGTGTACCGCTGGGAGTCGACTCGCGTTCCACTGGAGTCGACTCGAATCTCAGACCTGAAAAACTGCTCTTCTGTCCTTCTGTCTGTTTTCAGTCGGAGTCGACTCGTACTGATCAGGAGTCGACTCGAGCTCGTGCCAGTGACCTTGATACGCTTGGAGTCGACTCGTGAAACTCGGGAGTCGACTCGTATCTCAGACATTGGTTCATGCAGACTTCTTAACTTATCCAAAATGCTATGAACCAAGTCTAGAGACACTTGGACAGGATTTTCACTGAAACACTCAATTGAATTCATTAGTAATCACAAGATATACTCCAATGCTTTGAGCTCATCAAAATCAAACGGGGTTTTAATCGATCACTCCACACCTGAGCATATCTGACATACCTTCTGAAGGTCTGTCACCCTTCATGTTCTTTATGCTTCCCATGTATGTAGGACAGTTCCTCTTCCAATGGCCGTCCATGATGCAATAGAAACACTTTTCCTTGCAATTGGCCTTTTTCTTGGAACTTCCTTACTTGGTGTTTTCTTAGTCTTCTGTTTCTTCGCAGGCTTCTTCTTCTTCCAAATAGACTCTCTCTTGAAAGTAGAAACCAACTTGACAGCAAAAATGATGCCCCTTGAACTTCTTCAAGGTCCCTAAGTTAGTTACCAATTTATTTAACAATTCTATTTTAGTGCATACAACCTTGTTCATATGGTAATTTACTATAAACTGTTCATATAAAGCTAGAAGGAATTATGGGATCAAATCCGTTTGCAATTCCTTGTGCATGGTCATGCCAAGCTTCTCAAGCTTCTCTAAGTCCTTTATCATGGTCAAACCATGATCATGGACATACTGCCCATCATGCATCTTAGCTTTGAAGAGCCTCTTGGACACTTCAAACCGAGCTGCGTGACTCTGATCACCATACAACTCTTGCAGGTGATTTAATATGTCCCTGGCAGTCTCATGTTCTCATGCTAGCATTGTAATGCATTGGACATGGATGCCATTGTGCAGCACCTAACTTTATTGTCATTGTTCGTCCACTTAACAAGCGTCTTACGCTGATCAGTGATCGGACGGATTGGTAACATGGGGATTCCATGGTCTAGCATATACCCGAATTTCTCACAATTCAAAACTATTTTGAAATTTGCTGAGCCAATCTTTATAATTGGGTTTGGTCAAACGGTTGTTCTATAGGATATGAGTTAAGAGTCTAGAAGCTGACTTTATAATCCTCAGAGAGTAAAGATTCTAGTTAGACTTTTGTACTTGATCCTAATCTGTTCTAAGGTCTTTTAGAACAAATGTAACTCCCACTATTTTCTCGAATTCCTCACACTCCCCTGGTAGAAAAACGGAAATCCCACATGACTAGGATTTCTAGTGGGTACTGCAGTCCCACCGATTTACATGCCACCTCACCTAACAGTTATTGGTGATACATAAATTGATGAATGTACAACTTTTGTACAATGCTTCTCAAGCATGTTGCAGTGCTACTTGGTCTCTAAGCCATGAAGACCTCACCTAACAGTTATTGGTCCCATTTCTTAGTTAAGTCAGACCCACCGTATAACCGTAGAAATAAAGTCGTCATTGGGTCCTCACCTAACAGTTATTGGTGCCCAACCCCACCTTTACCCTACAACATCTCATGTCTATAGAGAGGTCCAGCCCTCCGATGCAACTTGACCACTGTATCCAGCCGAGACAAATCAATATCAGAAAGGCCTTAGCAGCTCTACTATAGTGGAAGACCTGTTGAATTAATATTGGTTAATCAGGTCTTAGTGTTTGCAACTTGAGCTCTTTATAAGAGGTAATCGAACAATTGGCCAGGTAAGCAGGTGGGAGGCTCCCCTTACTCAGAGAGTAAGGTCCTAATTAAGTAACCACCTTTCATGCTTTCCTAGACACCAATTAGATCAATTAATCTAATATGACTCGCTCATGTTGGTTCACTCTTGACTTGATTGAGGAGGTTTTAATTTAGGTCTCAATTGGGTTTGCTACATCACATGTAAACCTATCTACCCGACTCTCATCCACATCACATGCAAACGGCACATTGCAGACAGTTATAATCGCAGCAATAATTAAAGTTAAACTTTAAATAGGTGATGATCATGGTTTCTAATTAGGTCGTATTACAAGCACATGCACGTCAATCGATCAATTGGTCTTCAACTCTTGAAATGGTTCCAAGCCTCCTTGATTCGATCCTTGACCAACTCTTGATCCAATCGCCATCAACCGCTTAGACCCCTGCTCATCTCATGCATCATCTTCGACTTGAACATTGACGTACATCACATCACAGAAATACAACCAGATATAAAATAAAAACAAAAATAAATTACATCTCCCTTTTAGGAGGCACGCAGGCCTCTCAAAACATCAAATAAGATGCATGCAAGCATCTGAAAAATTACATGACATTGCAGATCACATCGCAGGTCATTACATTTGATACCAAAAGGGTTTGAATCCTATGATCATCACCATATGCAACAATTATAATTTTCAGATCTGAAAACTAACTAATTATATCATGACATAGGTTGCTGATCATGCTAATCATGATTCTAAACTTTGTAATCTCATTAACAACGCAATTAGAATCATCATTTTATCACATAAAAATCAGCATGCAAAAATCAGCACTCCTGAAAAATCTGCATGCAGAAATTTTCAGCATGCATGATCATTCAATTTTCAGATCTAATAAGCCTTTAGATAATTAATTCTTACCTTAATCTATGAAGCCTAGGCTCTGATACCACTGTTGGGAACCTGCCCATGCCGTTGATATTTCAAAAAAATTCAGATGGCAGCGGAATCGGCATAAGCGGGATCGATGTTCATCGCATGAACGTTGTTTCATGAACCGTTCGTAGTTAGATAAGAATTAAAACTTTTTAAACCTTTAGGAAGATCAGATCTTCACCTTGTGCGGGTAGATGATCACCGCAAACTGAAGTTCGTGGTATAGGATGAAGGTTCGCTTGAAGCCGTTCAAGTGTCCGGCCTCTACGGGTATCCACACGAAGCAGTGATCCGATCAAAGCTCTCTTGTCTTCCTGGGGTGCTAGCTCCCTTGCAAAGACTTTTTTTGATGGCTGATTTCCTCTCTTTCAATCAACCCTTGATTGTGCTTGAGAGGAGGAAGAAGAAGGATGAAGAAGAGGAAGAAGAAGAATCCCCACGCAGCCTTCTTTCTTTTCCCTGCGTTGGAAGGAAGAAGGGAGGAAGAGGATGCCGCCAACACCTTTGGCTTTTATCTTCCTTGCTTGCGGCTGAACCAAGAGGAGAGGAGAGGGAGGCGTACGGCAAGGAGGAAGAGGACTTCTTCTTTTTCCTAGGTGCCGCCCACAAGTCCCTTTTTATAGACATGTGGAGCTCCTAACATTTAGGAGTTCTTGATGTCTTTCCTAAGAGGGGGCGCCGTCTCTTCTCCCTTCTCCACGTGGAAAGGGGAGGGGCTTATCCCCTTCCTCATGGTAAACCCTAATCCATATAGGTAGGGATTGGAATGCTCTAATGTGGTCAAGCCCTAATCTAATTAGGCTTAGCCCAAGGGTGAACCAATTTGGATCCAATCTAGGTAAGTCCTAATCCAATTAGAACTTAAATCAATTTTGACTCAATTGAACTCTTCAATCCTAATCCAATTAGGAGTCTTATTGATTCATTAGATTAATAATTAATTGTGACTTAAGAAACCCTAATTCAAATTAGGACATATATAATTTTAGTCCTAATCCAATTAGGACTCTATTTGAATCCGAAGTCCTAATCCGATTAGGACTCTAGGAATCCTACTCCAAGTAGAAATCCAATTTTGATTCAAAACTCCTAATCTCATTAGGATTGCAGGAATCCTATTCCAAGTAGGAATCCCAGTCCTACTCCAACTAGGATTCCCAGTCCTAATCCAATTAGGACTCTAGGAATCCTACTCGAAGTAGGACTCTTGTTTCAAGTCCAATTAATTAATTTCCTTTGTTCCTTCTTCAACTGAATATCAATCGAATTGATTACTTGTGATTCATAATCACTTTTCAACCATCGGATCGGTCAATACTTCTAGTGTGTATGACCCCATAGGTTCTACTCTGACTGGTAGTGAGATATATTGTGATCTCTATCACTATATCATTGAAAACTCCTTTCAATGGGTTGGAACGATTCCAACTCAACTCATTAGGGTTTATCGATCATCGAGATAATCCCTGTGAGTCCCACCATCCACCAGTGACACCTAGCAGCATGTAGTGGCTACCCAGTAGAATAGAAAGATGAACCTCTAGGTGCAGTTACCATGTGATACAGTCCTACTATCGTGGATCCCTACAGGACGGAGGTCATGGATAACTCGTCAAACCCCTTCGTCTGTCATATGTCAAGATTTATTCGACTCGAGTTCGATAGTGGAAAACTCTTTCTCCACTTTATATTACTGCCCTGGCCAAGGTTTTAGAACTCAGTCTAACAAATCACATAGGATCACTCCTCTTCTATCAAGGTTGATACATTCCTTGTAGGTGCATACCCTACTCCTACAGTGAACCTACTGCAGCCAATCTACACTGCATGGACTCATATGGCTAGAGACCATGTATGTGTGCAGTCAAACTACAATAACCTCACTGTGAGTAGCCGAAGCACCGCAGGTCAAAGGACCAGTCATACTACTGCAACATCAAGCAAGTCACTGACGAGTGGATAGACATCCAAGTGACTTCTTGTCTTGGTCACGCTCAGTACCCTTGTTCTCTAACAAGCACCTGCACTATCACTTCAGTATCCCTACACTGTGGACTCAAGTCTCGTCCATCCAGAAGGAAAGTGATCTGTGCACTGATCGGATCGATCACCGTCCTCGTGATGATCCATTGATCAGGAGCATTTAGAAATTAATCACCAATGATACATGGCTCAAATTCTCAACTCTTGAGAATATGTATCATCATCTTATTAATTCCTTGGACGATTCATAGATACATAAACAATATGAATGAAAAGAATGCCCATTTATTAATCAATAATAATAAAGTCAAGTACAAAATTATGTCCCAGAATTATTAATGTGTTAGCCAGATTGGCTTCTAGGGCATACTTCTAACAATGTTGCTAGACGTCAATCTTGTACTATAGGTTTGATCGAATTAAAGAGTTTAATTCGATCACCAATTCGAAAGGATTCTAATTGTTAAGTTCGGGTTCGCGCAGTTGTTAGATGTATGCCCTAGAAGCCAATTTGGCTGACACATTTTTGATTCTAGGGACATAATTTTGTACTTGACTATTTATTAATGAATAAATAAAAGGCATCTTTTCATTCATATTATTATGTGTCTATGAATCGTCCAAGAAATTAATAAGATGATGATACATATTCTCAAGAGTTGAGAATTTGAGCCATGTATCATTGGTGATTAATTTCTAAATGCTCCTGATCAATGGATCATCACGAGGACGGTGATCGATCCGATCAGTGCACAGATCACTTTCCTTCTGGATGGACGAGACTTGAGTCCACAGTGTAGGGACACTGAAGTGATAGTGCAGGTGCTTGTTGGAGAACAAGGGTACTGAGCGTGACCAAGACAAGAAGTCACTTGGATGTCTATCCACTCGTCAGTGACTTGCTTGATGTTGCAGTAGTGTGACTGGTCCTTTGACCTGCGGTGCTTCGGCTACTCACAGTGAGGTTATTGTAGTTTGACTGCACACATACATGGTCTCTAGCCATATGGGTCCATGCAGTGTAGATTGGCTGCAGTAGGTTCACTGTAGGAGTAGGGTAGGCACCTATAAGGAATCTATCGACCTTGATAGAAGAGGAGTGATCCTATGTGATTTGTTAGACTGAGTTCTAAGACCTTGGCCAGGGCAGTAATATAAAGTGGAAAAAGAGTTTTCCACTATCGAGCTCAAGTCGAATAAATCTTGACATATGACAGACGATGGGGTTTGACGAGTTGTCCATGACCTCCGTCCTGTAGGGATCCACGATAGTAGGACTGTATCACACGTTAACTGCACCTAGAGGTTCATCATTCCATTCTGCTGGGTAGCCACTACATGCTGCTAGGTGTCACTGGTGGATGGTGGGACTCATAGGGATTATCTTGATGATCGATAAACCCTAATGAGTTGAGTTGGAATCGTTCCAACCCATTGAAAGGAGTTTTCAATGATATTGAGATAGAGATTACAATATATCTCACTACCAGTCAGAATAGAACCTATGGGGTCACACACACTAGAAGTATTGACCGATCCGATGGTTGAAATCGTGATTAGGAATCACAAGTAATCAATTTGATTGATAAGAAGTTGAAGAAGGAACAAAAGGAATTAATTAATTGGACTTGAAACAAGAGTCCTACTTCGAGTAGGATACCTAGAGTCCTAATTGAATTAGGACTGGAAATCCTAGTTGGAGTAGGACTGGGATTCCTACTTGGAATAGGATTCCTACAATCCTAATGAGATTAGGAATTTTGAATTAAAATTGGATTCCTACTTAGAGTAGGATTCCTAGAAATCCTAATTGGATTAGGACTTCGGATTCAAATAGAATCCTAATTGGATTAGGACTAAAATTAAATACATCCTAATTAGATTAGGATTCCTTAAGTCTAAATTAATTATTAATCTAATGAATCAACATGACTCCTAATTGGATTAGGATTGAAGAGTTCAATTGAGTCATGGTTCATTCAAGTCCTAATTGGATTAGGACTAGCCTAGATTGGATCCAAATTGGTTCACCCTTGGGCTAAGCCTAATTGGATTAAGGCTAAACCACATTAGGGCCTCCCAATCCTCATTAGATGAGGATTAGGGCAACATGAGAGGGAGGGGCTCACGCCCCTCCTCCTTGGATCTCTTGGTGCGGCAACAAGAGGGGCCGGCGCCCCTCTTGGTAATACATCAAGGGCTCCTAACTTGTAGGAGCCCTAGATGTTATAAAAGGAGGACTCTTGGGGGCTGACCTAATAAAAAAGATGAGCTCTCCCTCTCCTCTTCCATCACGTGGCCACCCTCTCCCTCCCTTGGTTCAGCCGCCAGCAAGAAGAAGGGAAAAAGAAGCCATGGCGCCCTCCTCTTCCTCCTTTCCTCCTTCCAACGCAGGAAAAAGAAAGTAGGCTGCAGGGGCCTTGCTTCTTCCTCTTCTTCTTCCTTCTTCTTCCTCCTCTCAAGTACATTCATGAGTTGAAAGAAAGAGAGGAGATCAGCCATCAAAAGTTATCTCTGCAAGGGAGTTAGCACCCCGGTGAGATAGAAAGCTTGGATCGGATCCTGCTTCGTGTGGATACCCGTAGAGGCCGGACGTTTGAACGGATTCAAGCGAACCCTCTTCCAAAAACCACGAATTCAGATTTGCGGTGATCATCTACCCGCGCAAGGTGAAGATCTGATCTTCCTAATAGTTTTAAAAGTTTTAATTCTTACCTAACTACGAAAGGTCTCGAAACAACGTTCATGCGATGAACGTCGAACCCGTGCATGCCAATTCCGCTGCCATCTGAAAAATTTTTGAAATATCAGCGGCGTGGGCGGGTTTCCAACAGTGGTATCAGAGCCTAGGCTTCGTAGATTAAGGTAGGAATTAAATATCTAAAGGCTTATTAGATCTGAAAATTGAATGATCATGCATGCTGAAAAATTCTGCATGCAGATTTTTCAGGGGTGCTGATGTTTTTGCATGCTGATTTTTATGTGATAAAAAGATGATTCTAATTGCATTGTTAATGGGATTACAAAGTTTAGAATCATGATTAGCATGATCAGCGACCTATGTCATGATATAATCAGTTAGTTTTCAGATCTGAAAATTATAATTGTTGCATACGGTGATGATCATAGGATTCAAACCCTTTTGGTATCAAATGTAATGACCTGCGATGTGATCTGCGATGTCATGTAATTTTTTAGATGCTTGCATGCATCTTATTTGATGTTTTGAGAGGCCTGCGTGCCTCCTAAAAGGAGATGTAAATTATTTTTATTTTTATTTTACATCTGGTTGTATTTCTGTGATGTGATGTACATCAACGATCAAGTTGAAGCAAAGGCATGAGATGAAAGGTGATCTAAGCGGTTGATGGCGATGGGATCAAGAGTTGATGTGATGTAAATGCGAGTCGGGTAGATAGGTTTACATATGATGTAGCAAACCCAATTGAGACCTAAATCAAAACCTCCTCAATCAAGTCGAGAGTGAACCGACATGAGCAAGTCATATTAGATTAATTGATCTAATTGGTGTCTAGGAAAGCATGAAAGGTGGTTACTTAATTAGGACCTTACTCTCTGAGTAAGGGGAGCCTCCCACCTGCTTACCTGGCCAATTGTTCGATTACCTCTTATGAAGGGCTCAAGTTGCAAACACTAAGACCTGATTAACCAATATTAAGTCAATAGGTCTTCTATTGTAGTAGAGCTGCTAAGGCCTTTCTGATGTTGATTTGTCTCGGCTGGACACAGTGGTCAAGTTGCATCGGGGGGCTGGACCTCTCTATAGACATGAGATGTTGTAGGGTAAAGGTGGGGTTGGGCACCAATAACTGTTAGGTGAGGACCCAATGACGACTTTATTCCTACGGTTATACGGTGGGTCTGACTTAACTAAGCGATGGGACCAATAACTGTTAGGTGAGGTTTTCATGGCTTAGAGACCAAGTTGCACTGCAACATGCTTGAGAAGCATTGTACAAGAGTTGTACATTCATCAATCTATGTGTCACCAATAACTGTTAGGTGAGGTGGCATGTAAATTGGTGGGACCGCAGTACCTACTAGAAACCCTAGTCGTGTGGGATTTCCGTTTTTCTACCAGGGGAGTGTGAGGAATTCGAGAAAATAGTGGGAGTTAAATTTGTTCTAAAAGACCTTAGAACAGATTAGGATCAAGTACAAAAGTCTAACTAGAATCTTTACTCTCTGCAGATACAATGTCAGCTTCAAACCCTTTGACCCGTATTCTTGAGACCAACCGACTGACCGGAACCAATTACAAAGACTGGCTTAGAAATCTCAAAATAGTTTTGGACTGTGAGAAAATAGGCTACATACTCGATTCAGATATCCCCACACTACCAGCACGTCCCACTGATGTTCAGCGTGAGTTGCATAAAAAGTGGTTGGATGATGACATTAGAGTAAAATGCTATATGATGGCATCCATGTCTAATGAACTCCAATGCCAGCATGAAAATATAAAGACTGCTAGGGACATACTGGCACACCTGCAAGAGTTGTATGGTGAGCAGAGTCGCACAGCTCGTTTTGAAGTGTCCAAGAGGCTTTTCAAAGCAAAGATGCGCGAAGGGCAGTCTGTCCATGATCACGGTCTGACTATGATCAAGGACCTAGAGGAGCTTGAGAAGCTCGGTATGGACATGCACAAGGAATTACAAGTGGATTTGATCCTACAGTCACTTCCTGATTCATTTGGTCAGTTTATAGTAAACTACCACATGAATAAGATTGAATGCACTAAGACTGAACTAAACAACATGTTGGTAACTGCTGAGGGAGCCTTGAAAGGTTCAAGGGGCAATGTCCTTGCTGCTGAGTTGACTTCTGGTTCCAAGAGAAAGTCTACTTGGAAGAAAAAGAAGCCTGCTAAGAAGCAGAAGAAAGACAAGAAGCCAAAGAAGGAAGTTCAAAAGAAAAAGGCTAACGACAAAGGAAAATGTTTCCACTGCAATGTCGAAGGCCACTGGAAAAGGAACTGTCCTTCATACCTCGAGAGCCTGAAGAACAAGAAAGGTGACACACCTTTAGAAGGTATAGACTTGCTCATAATTGAAACTAATCTAACGGTTTCTTCTACTTCTAATTGGGTTATAGATTCTGGTTCTAGTGCTCATTTGTGCACTACCATGCAGGGTCTAAAGAAAAGTAGAAGGCTGGCGGAAGGTGCGGTAACCCTTCGAGTTGGCAACGGGGCAAAAGTTGCTGCTGTGGCTGTGGGCACCTACCATCTGCGACTACCGTCTGGATTTAGTTTAATACTTAGAGACTGCTATTATATACCTGTTGCTAGCAGAAATTTGATTTCTGTTTCATGTCTAGCACAGGAAGGTCATGTTTTTACATTTGACAAAGACTGCTGTTCTATTTATTTAAGAAATAAAATAGTCGCACGTGGTTTCATGATTGACAGTCTCTATCATTTACATATGGATGTATCTGTGAATGTTACGGAGCAAGAAGTGAGTGCCAAAGGATCCAAAAGATCCAGAGATGAGATAAACCAAAGATATTTGTGGCACCTCAGGCTTGGCCATATTGGAGAGGACAGAATGAACAAAATGGATAAAGATGGGCTTTTAGGCTCATTGACTTCCGAGTCATATCCAGTTTGCGAGTCCTGTCTTCAAGGAAAAATGGCTAGACTGCCCTTTGTAGGACATGGGGAGAGGACCACTGAAATACTTACCCTAGTACATACAGATGTATGTGGCCCATTCGATGTGCTAGCCAGGGGATGTTATTCGTACTTCATTACCTTTACCGATGATTATTCACGGTATGGGTATGTGTATCTTATGAGACACAAGTCTGAATCTTTTGAAAAGTTCAAAGAGTTCAAGAATGAAGTAGAAAAACAAACTGGAAAACCTCTTAAGGCTCTTCGATCAGATCGAGGAGGAGAATACCTTAGTGGGGAATTCCGGGACTATCTCAAAGAAAACGGCATAGTCTCACAATGGACACCTCCGGGTACACCTCAACTCAACGGGGTGTCAGAGAGGAGGAATCGGACCCTATTGGATATGGTCAGGTCCATGATGAGCTTCACTGATTTACTTATGTTCCTTTGGGGAGATGCCTTACTCACAGCGATTTATTTATTGAATAGAGTTCCCTCTAAATCCGTTCCTACCACACCGTATGAGATATGGCATGGTAAGAAACCAAGTCTGGGTCATCTCAAGATTTGGGGATGTCCGGCCCACGTTAAGCGACTACAGGCGGACAAGTTAGAGGCTAGGACCATAAGTGCTCGTTTTATAGGATATCCTAAAGAGTCATTAGGATACAATTTTTACGTCTCAGAGGATCACAATGTGTTTGTGAGCCGTCATGCCATCTTCTTGGAAAATCAGTTTATCCTTGATAGAGGCAGTGGGAGGAAAATTGAGCTTGAAGAGAAAGTCTCTGAAAAGCAACGAGTCATGGATCCTATAGAACCCATTCATAAAGAGCCAGTACACGATGTCCCTCAACCACCTCGTAGATCTAGTAGGGTCTCCCATCCTCCCGATAGATACTTAGGTATACTAGAAGAGGATACCGAGGAAATGTTCCTAGTGGGAGATAGGGATCACATACAGGATCCCAAAACCTACAACGAGGCAATATCTGATATCGATTCCGAGAAATGGCTGGAAGCTATGAAGTCAGAGTTAGACTCCATGCATTCCAACCAAGTCTGGACCTTAGTAGATCCACCAGAAGGTATTGTACCTATTGGATGCAAATGGATCTACAAAAGGAAGATAGGTTCGGATGGAGAGGTAGAGACCCATAAGGCAAGGCTTGTGGCGAAAGGGTATAGTCAGCGCGAAGGCATTGACTATCAGGAGACCTTTTCACCTGTAGCCATGCTAAAATCCATCCGAACATTGCTTGCCATTGCAGCATTTCATGATTATGAAATCTGGCAGATGGATGTGAAAACTGCTTTCCTGAATAGATATCTTGATGAAGATATCTATATGGAACAGCCATTGGGTTTCACTTCCAGTGATGGAGATCACAAGGTCTGCAAGCTGCAAAGGTCCATCTATGGACTAAAGCAAGCATCTCGGAGTTGGAACACTCGTTTCGATGACGCAATCAAAACGTTTGATTTCATCAAAAATGAAGAGGAACCGTGTGTTTACAAAAAGGTTAGTGGGAGTGCTGTCGTTTTTCTCGTACTGTACGTAGATGACATTCTCCTGATAGGGAATGATATTCCCATGCTAACCTCGGTCAAGGTCTGGTTGTCAAAAGAATTCTCCATGAAAGACCTTGGGGAAGCATCCTATATTTTGGGAATAAAGGTCTATAGAGATAGATCTAAAAGGATGCTTGGCCTTTCACAGAAGATGTACATAGAGGAGGTGCTGAAAAGGTTCAGCATGGAAAACTCCAAGAGGGGTCTCTTACCTCTTAGGCATGAAATTCATCTCTCCAAGAAGATGTGCCCCAACACATCTGAAGAGATTCAACGCATGAGCAAGATTCCCTATGCATCGGCAATAGGAAGCCTCATGTATGCCATGCTGTGTACACGACCTGATATAGCTCTTGCTGTGAGTGTCACAAGCAGATATCAGTCGAATCCAGGGGAAGAACACTGGACAGCTGTGAAGAATATTCTTAAGTACTTGAGAAGAACTAAAGATTTATTCTTGGTTTTTGGAGGATCATCAGAGTTAAAGGTAGAAGGGTACACAGATTCAGACTTCATGACTGATGTCGATGACAGAAAATCAACATCTGGATATGTGTTCTTGTGCAATGGTGGAACGGTAAATTGGAAGAGTTCTAAACAACCGATCATTGCTGATTCTACTATGGAAGCTGAATACATCGCCGCCTCTGAAGCTGCTAAGGAAGGCTTCTGGTTCAAGAAATTCATTGCAGAGTTGGACGTGATGACATCAGATGCCATAACACTCTACTGCGATAATAATGGCGCCATAGCCCTTGCTAAGGAGCCAAGGTCTCATCAGAAGTCTAAGCATATAGAGTGGCGCTTTCACCTCATACGCGACTATGTGGAGAAAAAATATGTAGAGGTGCAGAGAGTAGACTCCGCGGATAACGTGGCAGACCCGTTCACTAAGCAGCTGAGTCAGCAAAAGACTGAAGCCCACCTTGAGAAGATGGGCCTAAGATATATGACCAATTGGCTTTAGTGCAAGTGGGAGATTGTTAGATGTATGCCCTAGAAGCCAATTTGGCTGACACATTTTTGATTCTAGGAACATAATTTTGTACTTGACTATTTATTAATGAATAAATAAAAGGCATCTTTTCATTCATATTATTATGTGTCTATGAATCGTCCAAGGAATTAATAAGATGATGATACATATTCTCAAGAGTTGAGAATTTGAGCCATGTATCATTGGTGATTAATTTCTAAATGCTCCTGATCAATGGATCATCACGAGGACGGTGATCGATCCGATCAGTGCACAGATCACTTTCCTTCTGGATGGACGAGACTTGAGTCCACAGTGTAGGGACACTGAAGTGATAGTGCAGGTGCTTGTTGGAGAACAAGGGTACTGAGCGTGACCAAGACAAGAAGTCACTTGGATGTCTATCCACTCGTCAGTGACTTGCTTGATGTTGCAGTAGTGTGACTGGTCCTTTGACCTACGGTGCTTCGGCTACTCACAGTGAGGTTATTGTAGTTTGACTGCACACATACATGGTCTCTAGCCATATGGGTCCATGCAGTGTAGATTGGCTGCAGTAGGTTCACTGTAGGAGTAGGGTAGGCACCTATAAGGAATCTATCGACCTTGATAGAAGAGGAGTGATCCTATGTGATTTGTTAGACTGAGTTCTAAGACCTTGGCCAGGGCAGTAATATAAAGTGGAAAAAGAGTTTTCCACTATCGAACTCAAGTCGAATAAATCTTGACATATGACAGACGATGGGGTTTGACAAGTTGTCCATGACCTCCGTCCTGTAGGGATCCACGATAGTAGGACTGTATCACACGTTAACTGCACCTAGAGGTTCATCATTCCATTCTGCTGGGTAGCCACTACATGCTGCTAGGTGTCACTGGTGGATGGTGGGACTCATAGGGATTATCTTGATGATCGATAAACCCTAATGAGTTGAGTTGGAATCGTTCCAACCCATTGAAAGGAGTTTTCAATGATATTGAGATAGAGATTACAATATATCTCACTACCAGTCAGAATAGAACCTATGGGGTCACACACACTAGAAGTATTGACCGATCCGATGGTTGAAATCGTGATTAGGAATCACAAGTAATCAATTTGATTGATAAGAAGTTGAAGAAGGAACAAAGGGAATTAATTAATTGGACTTGAAACAAGAGTCCTACTTCGAGTAGGATACCTAGAGTCCTAATTGAATTAGGACTGGAAATCCTAGTTGGAGTAGGACTGGGATTCCTACTTGGAATAGGATTCCTACAATCCTAATGAGATTAGGAATTTTGAATTAAAATTGGATTCCTACTTGAAGTAGGATTCCTAGAAATCCTAATTGGATTAGGACTTCGGATTCAAATAGAGTCCTAATTGGATTAGGACTAAAATTAAATACATCCTAATTGGATTAGGATTCCTTAAGTCTAAATTAATTATTAATCTAATGAATCAACATGACTCCTAATTGGATTAGGATTGAAGAGTTCAATTGAGTCATGGTTCATTCAAGTCCTAATTGGATTAGGACTAGCCTAGATTGGATCCAAATTGGTTCACCCTTGGGCTAAGCCTAATTGGATTAAGGCTAAACCACATTAGGGCCTCCCAATCCTCATTAGATGAGGATTAGGGCAACATGAGAGGGAGGGGCTCACGCCCCTCCTCCTTGGATCTTGGTGCGGCAACAAGAGGGGCCGGCGCCCCTCTTGGTAATACATCAAGGGCTCCTAACTTGTAGGAGCCCTAGATGTTATAAAAGGAGGACTCTTGGGGGCTGACCTAATAAAAAAGATGAGCTCTCCCTCTCCTCTTCCATCACGTGGCCACCCTCTCCCTCCCTTGGTTCAGCCGCCAGCAAGAAGAAGGGAAAAAGAAGCCATGGCGCCCTCCTCTTCCTCCTTTCCTCCTTCCAACGCAGGGAAAAGAAAGTAGGCTGCAGGGGCCTTGCTTCTTCCTCTTCTTCTTCCTTCTTCTTTCTCCTCTCAAGTACATTCATGAGTTGAAAGAAAGAGAGGAGATCAGCCATCAAAAGTTATCTCTGCAAGGGAGCTAGCACCCCGGTGAGATAGAAAGCTTGGATCGGATCCTGCTTCGTGTGGATACCCGTAGAGGCCGGACGTTTGAACGGATTCAAGCGAACCCTCTTCCAAAAACCACGAATTCAGATTTGCGGTGATCATCTACCCGCGCAAGGTGAAGATCTGATCTTCCTAATAGTTTTAAAAGTTTTAATTCTTACCTAACTACGAAAGGTCTCGAAACAACGTTCATGCGATGAACGTCGAACCCGTGCATGCCAATTCCGCTGCCATCTGAAAAATTTTTGAAATATCAGCGGCGTGGGCGGGTTTCCAACAGCAGTTTGGACTTAAAACGATTAGAAGAGTTCTAATCAACTTGGGTCAACTCGCACTCACACCTATTGCTGGCTAAGTATGGAACCCAATGGGTCACACACAGAAAAACTTATCAAGGGTCTAATTGGATTAGATCATATTTGCAAGATAAATATCCTTGCAGGTGTTGCAAACCTTAGCTCCTGATTCGAATTGGATTCGAATCTGATTCTTAATTGATCTAATTTGATTAGATCATATTCTAATATGGGTTAGCCAAGAGTTGGCACCTAATTGGATTGATTTGAATCTAATTGAATTAGATTTGATAAATCATTCAATTTAGACCGTTAGATTTTGATCTACCGTTGGATGAAGAAATAATGGTGATTCGGTTTGAACCCAATTGGATTGGGTTAGATGTGGATTTTAATCATGACCATTGGATCTTCATCAGCCATTGGATGAAGACATAATAGGATGATTGGATGGCGCCATGAAGGAGAACCATTGGATCATCTTAGAGCCATTGGATGATCTCATAATTCCCTTCATGATGGCGCCTAGATAGATCCTTAGCCCTTGGATCATGTGATGATGCTTTAAAAGGAGGGATTCATGGCTGAGGCGTGATGGACTTGTGATGTTGACTTGGTCAACATCAGATGGCATGAGAGAGAAGGGGATACGGTGAATGTAGAATGGCGCCTCATGAAGAGGCGCCACTTGGATTGGATAAAGATGAAACATCACCTTATCCTAACTACTTTTCCCTTCAACCGCATCACTCTCTCTCTCCTTTTTCTTATGGCGCCACCAATAAGGGCCTTTGGATCATCATCTAGCCTTGATCAATGGTTGAGAATGCTCCCTATTTTTCATGCGTGAGAAGAAATGAAGAGAGGCATGAGTACGGCGCATTTCATGAAGAGGTGCTTAGGGAATGGATAGGGATGAAGCGCCATATCATAAGCACTTCATCTTATCCTAACAATTTTTTGATATGCCCTCTCATCAAATGACACCTCCCTTGATCTCACTCCCCTCTTCATGCATGAATGGATGGTTACAATGCATCCGTACGCCATCTATAAATAGAAATGCTCCTGGTGTTTTCTAATCATCGGAAATCAAATCCAACTCTCTCTCTCCCTCATCTCTTCTTTCTTACAAGAGTGTCTCTTTCTAGCATTGCTTCTAAGATGTCCTAAGCCAAGATAAGGAGGTCTTCTTTAGGATAAAAATATTAGAAATAAATTTAGAAAGTGAAAGAAAATTAGAGAGTAAAGAAAGCAAGCCAATTGAGTTCTTTAGAAGAATTCTGCATTAAGGATCAAAAGTCTTTGGAGCTAAAGTCTTGATCAAGTTTTCATGTGGATCACCATTGGAGGGCGGACACTTGGACGCCTCGTGGAGATTGTACACTTTGGATTAGCGTTTGAGGTATTCTACTAATTCTGCATTTATATTATATCATTTGATTTTAATCATTAAGGTGATCTAGGCTTAAAAGGGTTTCATGCATAGGGATTTTATTAAGAAAATTTTTAAAATTCCTAGCTTCCGCTGCCCATCATGACATGTTAGAACCCTACAGTGGTATCAGAGCCATCCTTAATTGGTTCAATCAAATAATTATGCATGATGTATGATTATTAATTTACTATGAGATAGTAATGTCATATGCTTAGTAAAATGCTGAAATGTATGATTCATATATGATATGATATGTAGTAAAATGTCATGATATGAAATTTTCCATATGAAGATATGTTAAATCATGTTAATTGATTAAATAAATTGCTTATGATTTGTACATACTATGAGATAGCTATGATGCATGATAGTTTATTTTAGACATGTTAAATATATGTTACAATTAAAGAATGTGCTAGAAACTAGTAAGCCCTCAATAAAAATTATATTAAGTCATAGTGTTGAAAAACTTTAGGCTAACCCATTCTAGAACAATTGATCTAATTGGTGTCTAAGAAAGCACTAAAGGTGGTTCTCTAATTAGGACCTTACTCTCTGAGTAAGGGGAGCCTCCCACCTGCTTACCTGGCCAATTATTTGATTGCCTATTATGGATAAACTTAATGTTGATAAAACACTACTGATATCCTTCCTTCATGCCTCGACATTATTATGTCAAGATCCATGCTAGTTTGTTGTGCAACCACAAGACTTGCAATGGGGACTGATGTTATACTGTCTTGGTGCATAGAGATGCTTATGGCATATTTTAATATGTTGCTTTGTTGTGCAACCACTTGGGCAATATTATTTGAATATGACTATATGGAAATGAAGGGTTTGACTTAACTAAAACATTATAGTTTGTTGTGCAACCACAAGGCTATAGTGTTTTAAGAGGATAGGATAAAGTTGAGAATTGCATGAGATACAATTGAAAAGAGTTTCCTACCTTTGAACTCATAAAGGTTTGTTGTGCAACCACAAGGCTTTTGTGATGAATTAGGATCTCAACCCTACTAAGAAAAATTAGTTTTTTTCGTTTATCATAGAAGAGGGCTATGATATTCGATAAAATAGTGGGAGTAACAATTAGTTAAAGTTCTTGTCTAATTGTATATATGTCATCATGATTGGTTTGCTTATGATTGTTTTGTTCTTTGCTTATGTAGAATTAATTCTGAATTAAATGGCATCTTCACTATCACTAAGAGGCATCTTGGATGCCAACAAGTTGACCGGTCCAAATTATGTAGACTGGTTGAGGAATCTTAAGATTGTACTCACTCAGGAGAAAATTTCCTATATTCTTGAAGTTTCTGATCTTGGAGATCTAGGGGATGATGCTACAGAAGAGGAGGTAGCCACACATAAGATGTGGAAGAATGATAGTTTAACTGTCAAATGTATCATTCTTGCCTCCATGAGCAATGAGCTACAGAGACAATATGAGAACATGGTCACTCAATCCATACTTCTCAATTTAAAGGAGTTGTATGGAGAGCAGAGTAGAACTGCTAAATATGAGATATCTAAGCAACTGTTCCGTGCTAGAATGAATGAAGGAACGTCCGTGCAAAACCATTGTCTTATGGTTATAGACTTGATCACTAGATCAAGTCAATTAGGTTTTGCTATGGACAGTGAGCTTAGTCAGGATTTGATCCTGCAATCACTACCTGAATCATTCTTTCAGTTTGTTGTGAATTTTCACATGAACAAACTGAATGTCTTACTGCCTGAACTGTTAAATATGTTAAAAACAGCTGAAATCCATATCAAAAAGGAAAAGGGTCCGATTCTTCTTGTTGATAGAAGCTCAAGGAAGAAATCAGGCAATAAGGGTTTTAAGAAAAGGTTGAACCCCAATAGTAGCAAGATCAAGAAGAAGAAAGGAAAGAAAAACTCCAAACCCAGTATCTGTTTCTACTGCGGCAAGGAAGGCCACTGGAAGAGGAATTGCAAGAGTTTTCTTGCAAGTGTAAAGCAGGATGCAAAAGTTGCATCAAAAGGTATATTTATGTTACATGCCAATTTGTCATTAAGTTTTTCAAATTCAAATTCATGGATATTGAATACCGGTTGTGGTTCTCACATTTGCAAATCTTTGCATGGACTGCAGAAAATAAGAAGTTTGAAGAAAGATGATTTCGAGCTGTATGGCGCTGGAGGAGAATCTATCCAGGCTGAAGCTGTTGGAACCTACTACTTGGAATTGCCTTCGGGAGAGTTCCTAAAATTAGAAGATTGTTATTATATGCCTAAGATTATTAGAAATGTAATTTCTATTTCTTTGTTGTTAAAGAAAGGATTTGAAATTAATGTAAAGAGCAATGGCTCAATTTCTTTTTCTAATAAAGTCTATTGCAATGGTATTATGGAAAATGGTCTTCTGGTTCTATCTCTTAATGACAATGTATTTCATATTGGTAAAAATAATAAAAGAAAGAGAGAAGAGGTGAATAATACCCTCCTTTGGCATTGCCGACTAGGTCATATTAGTGAGTCAAGAATACACAAGTTATACAAAGAAGAGTTCTTTAATCCTTATAATTTTGAATCATTAGAAACTTGTGAATCTTGTCTTATGGAAAAAATGACCAAGTCTCCATTCACTGGACATGGAGAAAGGGCAAATGAGTTATTAGGACTTATACATAGAGATGTATGTGGTCCTATGACAACTCCAGCTAGAGGTGGATACTCTTACTTCATCACATTCACTGATGATTTATCAAGGTTCGGATATGTGTATCTTATGAAACATAAATCCAAAGCTTTTGATAAATTTAAAGAGTATCAAAGTATGGTTGAAAAAGAAACTGGAAAGTGTATTAAAATCCTTCGATCTGATCGAGGAGGTGAATACCTTTCTAGTGAGTGTTTAAATCATCTTAAGGAAAAGGGTATTCTTTCTGAATGGACACTTTCGTATACGCCACAATTAAATGGTGTAGCCAAACGGAGGAATCATACTTTATTAGATATGGTACGGTCCATGATGTGCTTTACAGATCTTCCTATTTCATTCTGGGGTTTTGCCCTAGAAACTGCTGCACTAATATTAAACAGGATACCTTCTAAGTCTGTACCTAGCACTCCATATGAGATATGGAGAGGTAAGAAACCAAATATTAAGTATCTTAAGATATGGGGCTGTCAAGCTTATGTCAAAAGAAATTTTGGACACAAGCTAAGTGCTAGATCAGATAAATGTATTTTTATAGGTTATCCTAAAGATAGTATAGGATATATCTTCTATCATCCTACCGAACAAAAGGTCTTTGTAGGTAGGCATGCAACTTTCATGGAGAAAGAGTTTTTCTTTGAAAAATGCAAGGATAGAAGAATAGAACTTGAAGAAGTTCAAGACCTACAAACAGAGACACAAGAAATTCCTCAACCAGATGTACCCATTGATGAGGTACAATCACAACACACATCTCCTGTCCGAAGGTCAGATAGAGTGCGAAATGCACCTAAGAGGTATGGGTTTATCATTGAGAATGATGAAGCCCACATCATTGAAAATGATGATCCTCTGACCTATTCGGAAGTTGTCATGAGTAGTAACTCTGACAAATGGCTAGAAGCCATGAAATCCGAAATAGATTCTATGTATACCAACCAAGTATGGACTTTGGTTGATGCACCAGAGGGTGTAAACTCTATAGGTTGCAAATGGGTCTATAAGAAAAAGATTGGAACAGATGGCCGATTAGAAACCTACAAGGCTAGATTGGTGGCAAAAGATTTCAGGCAAAAGCAAGAAATTGACTATGATGAGACTTTTTCACCAGTAGCTATGCTGAAATCTATTCGAATTTTGCTTGCAATAGCTGCATACTATGATTATGAAATCTGGCAGATGGATGTCAAAACAGCCTTCCTTAATGGTCATCTTGAGGAAGAGGTTTACATGACACAGCCAGAAGAATTTGTCTCAAGTAAGAGAGCAAATCAAGTATGCAAGCTTAAGAGATCCATTTATGGATTAAAGCAAGCATCGAGGAGTTGGAACATCCATTTTGATACAACAGTCAAAGAGTTTGGTTTTATCAAAAATGTGGATGAACCATGTGTATACAAGAAGACTAGTGGGGGTGTCATTGTCTTCTTAATATTGTATGTAGATGACATACTAATCATTGAAAATGATATTCCAATGTTACAATCGGTCAAGACTTGGCTATCAAAAAGCTTTTCCATGAAAGACTTGGGAGAAGCATCTTATATAATTGGTATAAGATCTATAGGGATAGATCTAAAAGGATGCTAGGCTTGTCCCAGTCTAGGTACATAGATCATGTGCTGAAAAGATTCAGCATGGAAGGAAGTAAAAGAGGTTACTTGCCTATGAGTCATGGCATACGTCTTTCTAAGAAGATGTCTCCTAAGACATCTGAAGAGATGAATAGAATGAATTCTATTCCCTATGCTTCGACAGTAGGATCAATTATGTATGCTATGCTATGTACCAGGCCTGATGTTGCTTATGCCTTAGGCATAACAAGCAGATTCCAGACTGATCCAGAAGAGGATCATTGGATAGCTGTGAAAAATATTCTTAAGTACTTGAGAAGGACTAAAGATATTTTTCTAGTTTATGGAGGATCTGAGTTGAAACTAGAAGCATTTTCTGATTCTACTTTTCAGTCAGATCCAGATGATAGCAAGTCCACTTCAGGGTATGTCTTTACCCTAAATGGTGGTGCAGTGAGCTAGAAGAGTTCCAAGCAGCAAACTGTAGCTGACTCAACTACTGAGGCAGAATACATTGCTGTAAGTGAAGCCGCTAAGAAAGCTGTCTGGATGAAGAAGTTCATCACTGAGTTGGGAGTAGTTCCTAAGATTGCTGGACCAGTCACAGTTTATTGTGATAACACTGGAGCTGTTGCTCAAGCGAAGGAACCAAGGTCTCATCACAAATCCAAGCACATTCTAAGACGCTTCCATCTTGTTCGAGAGATCGTCGAGAGATAAGACATAGTCATTGAACGAGTAGACACAAAGAACAACCTAGCAGACCCGTTCACTAAAACTCTACCACAACAGTAGTTCGATCGTCATCTCGATTGTATGGGGATAAAATATAAAAGCGATTGGTTTTAGTGCAAGTGGGAGATTGAAAGAATAGATGCCCTGCAAGCCAATTGCAATATGTATTGTGAAAGGTTTTTTCTTTTGATTTGTCCAAATCATGTACATGACATTTAAATTATGAATAAAGGCATTATATTTTATCATACGCTATTTATTATATTTGTGATGAACCCCTTAGATTAGGAAAATAGTTTTAGTGCTATGATGAGATCATACTAGTGAGACCTAAAATCCTAAAACCCTAATCTTAAATATTTCCAGTCGTTGGTACATTCGGTCGGAGATCAATGCTACCAGAAAAACCAGCACGTCTTATGTATGCTCGGTGCAGAGGGTGATTGATCTCACAATCACTTGTGTGGAGACACTAATACAAAGATGTGGGTGCTCATTAGAAGACTGAGTTCACTGAATTGACCTACAAGAGAAATCTTATGAAGTCTTACTTACATGTCAAAAGATGATTCTCTTAGTGGGAGTTATACAACTAATCCTTTGATCTGAGATCACCATGGTATCTTGTGCACATGAACCCATATTTTTCGTTTACACTCATTCATAACAATAAGTTGTGTACGAGGTCTTCTGGATATGGTGGATTGTGTACGAAGGTTATGAGTAGGTCAACAAGGAATTAATCACTTCTAATAAGAGAAGATCACATCCTATTTATTCTAATCATATGATAATTCAGGAAGCCTTTGATCAAAGCACAATGAAAATTAGAAAGAGTTTCTAATATTTCATTATTCGAATTATCATTAGAAGATTGAGAAGTATATGAATATGAAATTGAGTTTGATATATATTCATACTCATATACATATTCGGGATGCAGTTTGATTAAAGGATTGAATTGCATGGTAACTTGCCACTGAAGGATATTTTTGGAATTTCTACCAAATTCCATATTTTCTGGGTAGACATGACATGTTGCTAGACATCAATCTTGTCTTATAGGTTTGATCGAATTAAAGAGTTTAATTCGATCACCAATTAGAAAGAATTCTAATTGTTAAGTTCAGGTTCGCGCAGTTTGGACTTAAAACGATTAGAAGAGTTCTAATCAAGTTAGGTCAACTTGCACTCACACCTATTGCTGGCTAAGTATGGAACCCAATGGGTCACACATGATAGTCAATTTTAAAGACCACGCAATAGCACGTATCTGGTAGGATAGTGATTACGGGTATCGATCCACAGGGATTGGGGTATAGTTGTTTTCTTAAAAATAAAAATATTTAAAAGGAAGAGTTTGTGAAGAAAATTAAACTAAGAAATTTAATAAAGAAAATGCAATTAAAATGATATCAGTTTAGGAGAACCTAGGGCATGGAATTCACCACTAACATCGGAACAAGGATTAATTATATTTTTAATTTATTCTTGGATTAACATGCAAATTGGCTACAAGCCTAAAAAGCATTCGAATAAAATTTTACAAAAGTAATTTAGGCATAATCCATCTTCAGTTGGCATGCAATGTCTACCCTAATCTAAGGTGGTAGCACACCACATCTTCCTTAAGCATGGACTATCTTATATTTACTTCGTGATCATGAAAAAAACAGTTGTATAAACGTCATATTTAAAATCACAGAAATTAAATATGAGATGAAATAAAATATTCATTAGAAGCAAAATAAGGTTTATACAACTCCAAGAATAGAAATCAAAAATATAAAACCCTTGGCCCTTTGCTAGGACTACATCCAGCCCTAGAGAGAAGATCAGCCTTCCATGGAGAGTTGAACGGCAGCAGCAGCACAGCAGCAGGCTCCCATTTCTATCACGATCGGCTTCCTCTGCCTCAACACTTCATTTTTTTCTTTCTTTTGAGAAGACATTCCCAAAAAGACCCAAACTCTTCCCTCTCAACCTATTTCCTCTTCTTCCGTGGGAACTTCACCTGTGAACCCGAGCTCTTCTTCTCCCGGTGGGAACTTGGCCTGTGAGGAGATTTGGGAGAAGCCTCCCCACCAGTGGGGGAAGAGAAGGAATGGAAGAGAATGCCTCTAGCCTTCATCATCGACTACCTTTTATAGCCTTCTCCATCTTCTGTTAGCATCCGGAGGATAAACTTCCCGAGTGAAAGGATGAGGATGGAGGAACGGCTTCTGTTTCACGGCAGCGGGCGACGCGTAGAAGATTTGATTCGAGCGAAGAGGCAGATGGTTGGGGAGCTTGATCCGCGGACTGTTGCAGTTCTGATCCGTTGAAGGGATTTTGCTGGGATGAATCAAGGGGAGTTTGGATTCGGCGGAGATTGGTTCCAAAACAGGGGAAGATTGTGACAGACATGGACGATGGAATCAATCCTAACGGCTGGAATGCTGCGGACGTGGAGCAGAGAATATGATGCGTGGAACCATCCGTTGATAGGCTGGGAGATGATCCGAAAGAAGGGGTCTTGAATCACGGATAGTTATTTCCTTTGTTTCGGAACAGGGGAAAAGGATGCAAGGGATTTGTTCCGAAGAGGAGATAAGGATGGAATGATGGATTTGAATGGGATTGGCTGCAGATGTTTGGGATTAATCCGGGAGTTTGGATGAAGCTCACGGCTGAAAACGGATTCTGTTTTGAGGATGCTGGGATGATTCGGATGAAGATAAAATGAGCTAGGAACAGGGGATAGCGGGGATGCATGATTGAATGGATCCTGAGTTTGGTTGGCGATGAAGACGGGATGCTACACGTAACAGGGGATTTGAGCTCATCCGTGGATGCTGGAACTGGGTGCTTGAATGATATTCACGGTTGAGAGGGGATAAGAATGAATCGTGGAGAGGATGCATGAGGTGCTGGGAGCTGGAATTCCGTTCGTGGGATATTCGGAAGGATGCGGATGAGATCCTGGTTCTGTTTCCGTGGCTGGGGTTGTTTGGATGAAGCCCACAGCTGAGAAGAGATGAGGCTTTGGGATGTGGCTGTAGGCTTTTGAGAAGATCTCGGATGGTTGTTCTTTGGATGTGGAAGAAGTTGATCGATGCTTGGGACTCGGCTTGATTTGAACGGGTGAAGAAATCAGGGAAGA
Source organism: Phoenix dactylifera (assembly GCF_009389715.1). Taxonomy (NCBI): domain Eukaryota; kingdom Viridiplantae; phylum Streptophyta; class Magnoliopsida; order Arecales; family Arecaceae; genus Phoenix; species Phoenix dactylifera. Next base: position 135,279 of record NW_024068261.1, read on the forward strand.
GAAGTTGGGAGGATCAACAGAGAACAGATAGTCGGGATGAGTGTTATTACAAATGGGAAACAGGGGAATATTGGTTGCTTGATCCGAACGGGAGAAGAGAAGATCACAACAGGATGAAGCTTGGAGTTGGTTGGGGATAGGATAAGGATGGAACGATGTGGAAGAAACCTGGGAGAAGGTGACGTGGAGAAAAAAAAAGATTTTAGTTGGAGATGATATCGTGAGACATGAGGTCGGCTGAGAAGTCTTGGGATGACTCTGTTCTTTGGACATGGAACAGGGGAGATTGGGAATGCTTAGAAGACATTAAGACGTGGTGGAAGAATAGGGAGATGATGTGTAAGATTTGATGTGGATGGCTTGTACATGGAATTTTAGGAAGACTTTGAATAGCTAATCGTAGATGTGATAATGATCAGATAGTACAACGTAATGAAAGTTTGAACTCGATTGGATGCGAAAGAAACAGGGAAGTGGGGCTGGACCGAGGTGCATGTCATTCGGGTTCAGGGATCATCCGAAAAAGTTTGACTCGACTTGCATATATTAGATTCGACCTGCATACATTAGGCTCAATTAATAAATAACTAAATCAAACTCGAATTAATTTATGCAATGATGAGGGTAACACATTTTTTTAGTTAAATTTACAAAATATGTGAATTAAAATAATGATAAGTGCTATAAATAAAAGGTTAATTTATGCATTATTTAGCACTTATCACACCCCCCAACCTACATTTTGCTAGTCCTCAAGCAAAATAAAAGCCAACTCACTTTCGCAGGAATCGCGATTGCATTTACCGTATGTAATAAGGCTTTAAACCCCTAGGTGGCCCTAGTGGACGAGTTTTGTCTTGTGAGGGTTTCCGGCTCAGATACCCACAAACTGCTGTCGAAAGAATTTATTTTATTGCTTTATAAAATCTAATTTCAGAGCCCAAGTGCCAAGAATTTCAAAAGCACACAAAGTTTTAAGTACTAAGTCAGCCCAAATTCTAGGTCAAGATGCAATTCAAGTTGAGGTCATTAAGTTTCTGTTAGGAAGTTGTAAGGCTAATTTATACTTAGGTGCTCGGTGATATCTGGACTATTCACAAGCTAAGGCTTTAGATTCTCCAAAATACTGCTAAAGCTAGTAGTTTTCTAGAATTGGTCAGATAAGACCTATTCACTGATTCAAAATCATCTTATCTTGCAGGATTTCGAGAATTGTGGATGTTTACTTTAATACCTTATGGGCTTTATCTGTAATATTCCAGTTTACTCGAATTTTTACAATGACGGCTTTCACACTATCGTCTTTTTCAAGGTCAATATTATTTTCTCTTTTTTTCTTTTTTTCTTTTTCTTCTTTTTTATTATTATTTATTATTTTTTTTTGTATTTATAAATAAATTATGCACTTTTACTCTTGTAATGATTCCTCCGTGTAACGAGCATTCAGTCAACACTCCCACACCAGATGGCATAAGGTGTTGGGCATCAAGACTCCCCTACGGACCTATGCTCGGGTTCCTCATACAAGCCCGCTGACCTTTGACAATAGGTAGCCCTTTTCGATGTACCTGACTAAATTCACTTTTTTTTTTTTGAGATAAAAGTGAATTAGATGAGTATGATTCATCAGGACTCAAGGTTGCTACCAGACTTAACAACATAATGTTGAACCTAACCCTTAGAAGTGTAGGCCATGTGTGTTGTGAAATTTCAAAGTAAAAATTATCTTACAACTCGCTAAAAGAACTTTTAAAAAGAACTCAAATTGACTTACTGCTGACTAGTCATTGGGCTTTTTAGATTTTATATACTTTGTGTGTTTATCATGTCAGCACTAAGGCCTAGAAATTATTTTTTTTTTTTTTTGAAAAAGCTTATTCAAAAATGCGAAAAATTTCTTCAAAAATTTCAAAAATTCGAATCCTATACCCCCCAACCTAGATCAGACATTGTCCTCAATATTTTTTTTAAGTATTATTATTTTTTTTTATTTTTTTAAAAAATATTATATTATTATTTTTTTATTTTTTTAATTATTATTTTTATTTTGGATAAAAATATGATGCATATGGAGGATAGAAACATTGTACCTTAGTTGCATTAGTAATATGAGGACTTCTGAAAAAAAAATACGACAAGAAAATGTGCAAAAATAATCTATGAAAATTGGGTTGCCTCCCAACAAGCGCTAAGTTTAACGTCTTCAGCCAGACGCAGTGCATCCTTATCAAATCATACCGGGTTCATGCGGGGTTCTCCAAGGAAGAAAATTTGTGGAAGACTGATTGTCGGGAACGGAGTTATACTCTTCTGATCAGTCAAGTCAAGCATGCACTAAAAGAAAAACACGTCAAATCCTTGTATTTGTCCTAAAATCACTAGACAGCTCCTAACTGATTTGAAGAGGGCACCTAAGCCTCCAATCCGGTCTAATGAACTTAGTTGACCAGGTAAGCTCCCAGGTAAGTGGGGGGGTCACGATGCGTTGCAAAGGTCCCACTTAAAAACCGCTTGCCTCGAACAGATGAACTGTCTCCCTTGGGACAAAGCTTGCCTAGACATCAACTGAGCCACAGAGCGAAATTGGTGCAACTTTCGATGATCTTCGTCCTATTGAGCTCGAATGTCCCTAGGGGCCAACGTCTAATTAATTTTAATTAAGGTGATAGCTATGTGGGAATTGATTCACCTAATTTGGACAAGAATCTGGTGATGAAATCCAGTTCTTATCTTGTTGGGGTGATTGCCCTTACTATGTGCGGATTAATTGGTGTATGTGTAGCAAGCATGCATTCACACTTTTGCTGAATTTTAAAATCAAACAATCACCACAAAAAGGAAATTAATTTAAATAAGAACGGTTCAGATGTTACCAGAATTTCCAGCAATTTTTTTTTAAAAAAAACAAACCTCTACAGTATTCCTTTTTCAATCGTTCCCTTTCTAATTGTCCCAAACTTTCTCTTTGGTTCCTGATCAAATGATACCAAGAAAAATCAAAAATTAGTAAGAGAGGAGAAGGAGATAAAGAAAGTAAAAATAGAAACTATTTTTATTTTATTTTTTTTATTTTTCGAAAAAAAAATTTTGAAAATTTTTTTTAATAAAAAGAAAAACAACTATGCTACCAATCCCCGGCAACGGCGCCAAAAATTGATAGTCAATTTTAAAGACCACGCAATAGCACGTATCTGGTAGGATAGTGATTACGGGTATTGATCCACAGGGATTGGGGTATAGTTGTTTTCTTAAAAATAAAAATATTTAAAAGGAAGAGTTTGTGAAGAAAATTAAACTAAGAAATTTAATAAAGAAAATGCAATTAAAATGATATCAGTTTAGGAGAACCTAGGACATGGAATTCACCACTAACATCGGAACAAGGATTAATTATATTTTTAATTTATTCTTGGATTAACATGCAAATTGGCTACAAGCCTAAAAAGCATTCGAATAAAATTTCACAAAAGTAATTTAGGCATAATCCATCTTCAGTTGGCATGCAATGTCTACCCTAATCTAAGGTGGTAGCACACCACATCTTCCTTAAGCATGGACTATCTTTTATTTACTTCATGATCATGAAAAAAACAGTTGTATAAACGTCATATTTAAAATCACAGAAATTAAATATGAGATGAAATAAAATATTCATTAGAAGCAAAATAAGGTTTATACAACTCCAAGAATAGAAATCAAAAATATAAAACCCTTGGCCCTTTGCTAGGACTACATCCAGCCCTAGAGAGAAGATCAGCCTTCCATGGAGAGTTGAACGGCAGCAGCAGCACAGCAGCAGGCTCCCATTTCTATCACGATCGGCTTCCTCTGCCTCAACACTTCTTTTTTTTCTTTCTTTTGAGAAGACATTCCCAAAAAGACCCAAACTCTTCTCTCTCAACCTATTTCCTCTTCTTCCGTGGAAACTTCACCTGTGAACCCGAGCTCTTCTTCTCCCGGTGGGAACTTGGCCTGTGAGGAGATTTGGGAGAAGCCTCCCCCCCAGTGGGGGAAGAGGAGGAATGGAAGAGAATGCCTCTAGCCTTCATCATCGACTCCCTTTTATAGCCTTCTCCATCTTCTGTTAGCATCCGGAGGATAAACTTCCCGAGTGAAAGGATGAGGATGGAGGAACGGCTTCTGTTTCACGGCAGCGGGCGACACGTAGAAGATTTGATTCGAGCGAAGAGGCAGATGGTTGGGGAGCTTGATCCGCGGACTGTTGCAGTTCTGATCCGTTGAAGGGATTTTGCTGGGATGAATCAAGGGGAGTTTGGATTCGGCGGAGATTGGTTCCAAAACAGGGGAAGATTGTGACAGACATAGACGATGGAATCAATCCTAACGGCTGGAATGCTGCGGACGTGGAGCAGAGAATATGATGCGTGGAACCATCCGTTGATAGGCTGGGAGATGATCCGAAAGAAGGGGTCTTGAATCACGAATAGTTATTTCCTTTGTTTCGGAACAGGGGAAAAGGATGCAAGGGATTTGTTCCGAAGAGGAGATAAGGATGGAATGATGGATTTGAATGGGATTGGCTGCAGATGTTTGGGATTAATCCGGGAGTTTGGATGAAGCTCACGACTGAAAACGGATTCTGTTTTGAGGATGCTGGGATGATTCGGATGAAGATAAAATGAGCTGGGAACAGGGGATAGCGGGGATGCATGATTGAATGGATCCTGAGTTTGGTTGGCGATGAAGACGGGATGCTACACGTAACAGGGGATTTGAGCTCATCCGTGGATGCTGGAACTGGGTGCTTGAATGATATTCACGGTTGAGAGGGGATAAGAATGAATCGTGGAGAGGACGCATGAGGTGCTGGGAGCTGGAATTCCGTTCGTGGGATATTCGGAAGGATGCGGATGAGATCCTGGTTCTGTTTCCGTGGCTGGGGTTGTTTGGATGAAGCCCACAGCTGAGAAGAGATGAGGCTTTGGGATGTGGCTGTAGGCTTTTGAGAAGATCTCGGATGGTTGTTCTTTGGATGCGGAAGAAGTTGATCGATGCTTGGGACTCGGCTTGATTTGAACGGGTGAAGAAATCAGGGAAGAGAAGTTGGGAGGATCAACAGAGAACAGATAGTCGGGATGAGTGTTATTACAAACGGGAAACAGGGGAATATTGGTTGCTTGATCCGAACGGGAGAAGAGAAGATCACAACGGGATGAAGCTTGGAGTTGGTTGGGAGATAGGATAAGGATGGAACGATGTGGAAGAAACCTGGGAGAAGGTGACGTGGAGAAAAAAAAAGATTTTAGTTGGAGATGATATCGTGAGACATGAGGTCGGCTGAGAAGTCTTGGGATGACCCTGTTCTTTGGACATGGAATAGGGGAGATTGGGAATGCTTAGAAGACATTAAGACGTGGTGGAAGAATAGGGAGATGATGTGTAAGATTTGATGTGGATGGCTTGTACATGGAATTTTAGGAAGACTTTGAATAGCTAATCGTAGATGTGATAATGATCAGATAGTACAACGTAACGAAAGTTTGAACTCGATTGGATGCGAAAGAAACAGGGAAGTGGGGCTGGACCGAGGTGCATGTCATTCGGGTTCAGGGATCATCCGAAAAAGTTTGACTCGACCTGCATATATTAGATTCGACCTGCATACATTAGGCTCAATTAATAAATAACTAAATCAAACTCGAATTAATTTATGCAATGATGAGGGTAACACATTTTTTTAGTTAAATTTACAAAATATGTGAATTAAAATAATGATAAGTGCTATGAATAAAAGGTTAATTTATGCATTATTTAACACTTATCAACACACAAGGAAACTTATCAAGGGTCTAATTGGATTAGATCATGTTTGCAAGATAAACATCCTAGCAGGTGTTGCAAACCTTAGCTCCTGATTCAAATTGGATTCGAATCTGATTCGAATTGGATTCGAATCTGATTCTTAATTGATCTAATTTGATTACATCATATTCTAATATGGGTTAGGCAAGAGTTGGCACCTAATTAGCTTGATTTGAGTCTAATTGAATTAGATTTGATAAATCATTCAATTTAGACCGTTAGATTTTGATCTACCGTTGGATGAAGACATAATGGTGATTTGGTTTGAACCCAATTGGATTGGGTTAGATGTGGATTTTAATCATGACCATTAGATCTTCATCAGCCATTGGATGAAGACATAATAGGATGATTGGATGGCGCCATGAAGGAGAACCATTGGATCATCTTAGAGCTGTTGGATGATCACATAATTCCCTTCATGATGGCGCCTAGATCCTTATCCCTTGGATCATGTGATGATGCTTTAAAAGGAGGGATTCATGGCTGAGGCGTGATGGACTTGTGATGTTGACTTGGTCAACATCAGATGGCATAAGAGAGAAGGGAATACGGTGAATGTAGAATGGCGCCTCATGAAGAGGCACTACTTGGATTGGATAAAGATGAAACGTCATCTTATCCTAACTACTTTTCCCTTCAACCACATCACTCTCTCTCTCCTTTTTCTTATTGTGGAGTGATTGATTATACCCCTATTAGATTTTAATGAGCTCAAAGCATTTGAGTATATTTTATGTTGTACTAATGAATTCAATCTAGTGTTTCAGGCAAATTTATGTGAATTTCTATTTAAGTGCCTCGAGCTTTGGTTCAAAGTAATTTGACTAAGTGTTGAACTCAGTTTGAACCAAAGTCTGAAGCTCGAGTCGACTCCAGAAGATTACGAGTCGACTCCAAGTGTTTCAGAGGTTCTGGCACAAGCTCGAGTCGACTCTGGTACACTACGAGTCGACTCCGACTGAGAACAGACAGAAGGACAGAAAGATGATTTTCAGATCCTGTCACCGAGTCGACTCCAATAGGTTTCGAGTCGACTCCGATGCTTGTCGAGTCGACTTCCGACGGTTCCGAGTCGACTCCGAAGAGTAACAGACAGAAAGACAGAACGATGGTTTTTAGACCCTGTTACCGAGTCGACTTCAGAAGGTTACGAGTCGACTCCGCAGTTTGGCGAGTCGACTCCCAGTTATGTCCGAGTCGACTCCTAGAGGAAAGCAAGTCTGAAAGGCAGAGAACCAACTTCGGAGAACCTGTGAACGAGTCGACTCCAAGTGCTCTAGAGTCGACTCCCAAGTTAGCCGAGTCGACCTCAACAAGGTCCGAGTCGACTCTGAGGCAGTTCAGATCAACAGACAGAGGATCGGCTTTTCGGACTCTGAGAACTGAGTCGACTCCAAGAGAACCCGAGTCGACTCAAGAGAGAAAAGCAGATAAATGGGTTTCTGGAACCCTGAGAACGAGCCGACTCCTAAGTGCCCGAATCATCTCCAGATGTTGGGGAGTCGACTCCAGTTTGGTCCGAGTCGACTCCAGAACGGGACAAGCACTTTAATTCAAATCTTGAACAGTGGGCGAGTCGTCTCCTATTAAGGGCGAGTCGACTCCAGTAACAGCCGAGTCGACTCCAGATCGCGCGAGTCGACTCCGATCCCAACGGACACATTGTCAGGATATGCAGACTGGACAGAACGGCTCCAAATTTGTTTCTAACGGCTAGTTTTCAAAAGAAACCCCTTAAATAGCCATAGTGAACAGTAGCAGACATCAAGAGAGCTATTCCATTCAAGTAAAAAGGCATTTTCACCTACCTAGAGCTTCTCAAGAGTAAATACAAGGAAAAGAAGGAAGAAGTGCATTCAAGGCAATCCGAGAAGTACTTTCTTCGCATTCAAGGCTCTCCTGTTGTCCTCAAATCTTCAGCTCTTTCAGAGGACACTCAGAAATCGAGAAGCTCCTACTCCCCCAATCTGAAATCTGTTTGAGAGCTTCTAACTTTACTTTGCATTTATTATTTTCACATCTGCTTGTTTAAAAGCTTTCTCTGTGAAATTCCAAACTCTATTTTTCTTACTTAATTCAATCAGAGGATTGAATCAAGGGTTGTAAGGTTTGTTGGTGAGCCAAATATAAAACCAACGGTGTAAGGTTGTAGTTGGTGAACCGGGAAAAACCAACTGGGTTTGATTGTGAATTCGGAAAAATAATCGGTTGGTTCTAGTCGGTGAGCCTGTGAAAATCGATCGAGTTTGTTGTGATCTCGCGAAAACAACAAGTTGGGTTGTGAGCTTGTAAAACAACCGGCTGTAATTCTAGGGATTATAGTGAACTCCCAAGTGCGGCTTGGGGAGTGGACGTAGGAGCAAGAGTTGGCTCTGAACCACTATAAACTTTACTATGTTTGTATTAGCTAATTGTCTCTTTCTCTCACTTCACTCACTGCCTCTAGTAATCTAACTATTCTGCTTGCAATAGATTTAGTTAATTACTCATTATACTTTTAATTGGTCAAGATTTAATTAAAATCCAATTCACCCCCCCTCTTGGGTTGTCTCCTTGGGCAACACTTATGGCGCCACCAATAAGGGCCTTTGGATCATCATCTAGCCTTGATCAATGGTTGAGAATGCTCCCTATTTTTCATGCGTGAGAAGAAATGAAGAGAGGCATGAGTATGGCGCATTTCATGAAGAGGTGCTTAGGGAATGGATAAGGATGAAGCGCCATATCATAAGCACTTCATCTTATCCTAACTATTTTTTGATATGCCCTCTCATCAAATGACACCTCTCTTGATCTCACGCCCCTCTTCATGCATGAATGGATGGTTACAATGCATCCGTACGCCATCTATAAATAGGAATGCTCCTGGTGTTTTCTAATCATCGGAAATCAAATCCAACTCTCTCTCTCCCTCATCTCTTCTTTCTTACAAGAGTGTCTCTTTCTAGCATTGCTTCTAAGGTGTCCTAAGCCAAGACAAGGAGGTCTTCTTTAGGACAAAAATATTAGAAGTAATTTTAGAAAGTGAAAGAAAATTAGAGAGTAAAGAAAGCAAGCCAATTGAGTTCTTTAGAAGAATTCTGCATTAAGGATCAAAAGTCTTTGGAGCTAAAGTCTTGATCAAGTTTTCGTGTGGATCACCATTGGAGGGCGGACACTTGGACGCCTCATGGAGATTGTACACTTTGGATTAGCGTTTGAGGTATTCTACTAATTCTGCATTTATATTATATCATTTGATTGTAATCATTAAGGTGATCTAGGCTTAAAAGGGTTTCATGCATAGGGACTTTATTAAGAAAATTTTTAAAATCTCTAGCTTCCGCTGCCCATCATGACATGTTAGAACCCATAGTAACAGCCGAGTCGACTCCAAATCGCACGAGTCGACTCCGATCCCAACGGATATATTGTCAGGATGTGCAGACGGGACAGAACAGCTCTAAAATACTCTCTAACGGCTAGTTTTCAAAATGAACCACTTAAATAGCCAGAGTGAACAGTAGTAAACAACAATAGAGTAATTCCATTTGAGCATTCAAGTCTTTCAACCACCAAGTGCTTCCGTAGAATAAACACAATCAAAAGAAGAAAGAAGTGCATTCAACTCAAACCAAAAAGTGCTTCCTTCGCATTCAAGGCTCTACTACTGTCCTCCATCCTTCGGCACATTCAAGAGGAGACTCAGAAATCGAGAAGCCTCCCCACTTCCACATCTAAAATCTGTTTGAGGGCTTCTAACTCTATTTTGTTTATATTGTCTCACACTTGCTTTTTTAGAAGCTTTCCTGTGAACTGGACAGAACGGCTCCAAATCTATTTCTAACGGCTAGTTTTCAAAAGAAACCCCTTAAATAGCCATAGTGAACAGTAGCAGACATCAAGAGAGCTATTCCATTCAAGTAAAAAGGCATTTCCACCTACCTAGAGCTTCTCAAGAGTAAATACAAGGAAAAGAAGGAAGAAGTGCATTCAAGACAATCCGAGGAGTACTTCCTTCGCATTCAAGGCTCTCCTGCTGTCCTCAAATCTTCAGCTCTTTCAGAGGACACTCAGAAATCGAGAAGCCCCTACTCCCCTAATCTGAAATCTATTTGAGGGCTTCTAACTTTACTTTGCATTTATTATTTTCACATGTGCTTGTTTAAAAGCTTTCTCTGTGAAATCCCAAACTCTATTTTTCTTACTTGATTCAATCAGGGGATTGAATCAAGGATTGTAAGGTTTGTTGGTGAGCCAAATATAAAACCAACGGTGTAAGGTTGTAGTTGGTGAACCGGAAAAAACCAACTGGGTTTGATTGTGAACCCGGAAAAACAATCGGTTGGTTCTAGTCGGTGAGCCTGTGAAAACCGACCGAGTTCGTTGTGATCTCGCGAAAACAACAAGTTGGGTTGTGAGCTTGTAAAACAACCGGCTGTAATCCTAGGAATTATAGTGAACTCCCAAGTACGGCTTGGGGAGTGGACGTAGGAGCAAGAGTTGGCTCCGAACCACTATAAACTTTACTGTGTTTGTATTAGCTAATTGTCTCTTTCTCTTACTTCACTCACTGCATCTAGTAATCTAACTATTCTGCTTGCAATAGATTTAGTTAATTACTCATTATACTTTTAATTGGTCAAGATTTAATTAAAACCCAATTCATCCCCCCCTCCTGGGTTGTCTCCTTAGGCAACACTTATGGCGCCACCAATAAGGGCCTTTGGATCATCATCTAGCCTTGATCAATGGTTGAGAATGCTCCCTATTTTTCATGCGTGAGAAGAAATGAAGAGAGGCGTGAGTACGGCGCATTTCATGAAGAGGTGCTTAGGGAATGGATAAGGATGAAGCGCCATATCATAAGCACTTCATCTTATCCTAACTATTTTTTGATATGCCCTCTCATCAAATGACACCTCCCTTGATCTCACGCCCCTCTTCATGCATGAATGGATGGTTACAATGCATCGTACGCCATCTATAAATAGGAATGCTCCTGGTGTTTTCTATTCATCGGAAATCAAATCCAACTCTCTCTCTCCCTCATCTCTTCTTTCTTACAAAAGTGTCTCTTTCTAGCATTGCTTCTAAGGTGTCCTAAGCCAAGACAAGGAGGTCTTCTTTAGGACAAAAATATTAGAAGTAATTTTAGAAAGTGAAAGAAAATTAGAGAGTAAAGAAAGCAAGCCAATTGAGTTCTTTAGAAGAATTCTGCATTAAGGATCAAAAGTCTTTGGAGCTAAAGTCTTGATCAAGTTTTCGTGTGGATCACCATTGGAGGGCGGACACTTGGACGCCTCGTGGAGATTGTGCACTTTGGATTAGCGTTTGAGGTATTCTACTAATTCTGCATTTATATTATATCATTTGATTGTAATCATTAAGGTGATCTAGGCTTAAAAGGGTTTCATGCATAGGGACTTTATTAAGAAAATTTTTAAAATCTCTAGCTTCCGCTACCCATCATGACATGTTAGAACCCTACAGTAACAGCCGAGTCGACTCCAAATCGCACGAGTCGACTCCGATCCCAACGGATACATTGTCAGGATGTGCAGACGGGACAAAACAGCTCTAAAATACTCTCTAACGGCTAGTTTTCGAAATAAACCACTTAAATAGCCAGAGTAAACAGTAGTAAACAACAATAGAGTAATTCCATTTGAGCATTCAAGTCTTTCAACCACCAAGTGCTTCCGTAGAATAAATACAAGCAAAAGAAGGAAGAAGTGCATTCAACTCAAACCAAAAAGTGCTTCCTTCGCATTCAAAGCTCTACTACTGTCCTCCATCCTTCGGCACATTCAAGAGGAGACTCAGAAATCGAGAAGCCTCCCCACTTCTGCATCTAAAATCTGTTTGAGGGCTTCTAACTCTATTTTTTTTATATTGTCTCACACTTGCTTTTTTAGAAGCTTTCTTGTGAACTATAAACTCTTAGTTTGTGTGGAGTGATTGATTAAAACCCTATTTGATTTTGATGAGCTCAAAGCATTTGAGTATATTTCTTGTTTACTAATGAATTCAATTAAGTGTTTCAGTGAAAATCTTGTCTAAGTGTCTCAAGACTTGGTTCATAATTTTTGGATAAGTTAAGAAGTCAGCTTGAACCAAAGTCTGAGACTCGAGTCGACTCCAGAGTATCACGAGTCGACTCCAAGCGTATCAAGTTCACTGGCACGGGCTCGAGTCGACTCCAGATCTGTACGAGTCGACTCCGACTGAGAACAGACAGAAGAACAGAAAGCTTCAACTCAGAACCTGTCAACGAGTCGACTCCCAAAGTGCGCGAGTCGACTCCGATGTTCACCGAGTCGACTCCAGGATAGTAAGAGTCGACTCCAAGAGGAACACAAAGAAAAAGTCAGAGAGCAGTTTTCGGGTCTGAGATTCGAGTCGACTCCAGTGAAATGCGAGTCGACTCCGATGGATAGCAAGTCGACTCCAAAGAAGGTGAGAGTCGACTCTCAGAGGAACACAAGAAAAAGTCAGAGAGCAATTTTCGGACTCTGAGATTCGAGTCGACTCCCGCAATATGCGAGTCGACTCCAAGACTCCGCGACCATCAACAGACAGAAGACCAAGTTACTGCCTCTGAGATTCGAGTCGACTCCCAGACAGCTCGAGTCGACTCCAAGACAGCTTCACATCAAAAAGGCAGAAGACCAAGTTTCGAAAACTGAGAGCCGAGTCGACTCCGAGGAAGTTCGAGTCGACTCCAAGACTGGACGAGCCAAAAGACAGAGAATCGGGAGTTTGGGCTCTGAGATTCGAGTCGACTCCCAGGATAGTCGAGTCGACTCGAGTGGATCAAATTCAAAATTGGATCCACGGACTTCAGTGAATGAGCCGACTCCGAAATTGCCAAGTCAGCTCCAGAAGTTGGCGAGTCGACTCCAGGTCAAGACGAGTCGACTCCCAGTCGTGAAGGCAACTTTAATTCAAATTTGGAACAGTTGCCGAGTCGACTCCAGAAAAGCTTGAGTCGACTCCCGCTACAGCCGAGTCGACTCCTGATCGCGCGAGTCGACTCTAACCCACCAACGGACACATTGTCAGGCTGTGCAGAGTGTGCAGAACGGGCAGAAAAAGCTCTCTAACGGCTAGTTTCCGTGGGGGTTGGTTTAAATAGCCACAGAAGACTGTAGCAAGGCAGAAAAAGAACCATTCCACTCCAACTAATCAAGCATTCAAGCTCTGCAACGTGTTCTTCAACGAAAAAGAGGAAGATCTGCATTTACTGCATCCACCTACATCTTCCCAGCAATTAAAGCCTTCTCCTCCTGCATTCAAGTTGACTACTCACTCAAGAGGAGACCAGAAGTTTAAGAAGCCATTCCTCTTCTCCAACCTAAAAGCGTTTGAGGCTTCTTAACTTCATTTTATTGTTCATATTGTCTTTTATCTGCTTTTGAGAAGCTGTATTTTTCTGTTTCTTCTTTTTATTTACACATTGTATTTGCTTGGTTCAATCGGGGGATTGAATCAAGGGGATTGAGGTTGGTTGGTGAGCCGAGTGTAAAACCAACGTGTGTAAGGGTTCGATTGTGATTCCGAGAAAACAATCGGGGTGGTTCTAGTCGGTGAGCCTGGGAAAACCGACCGAGTTCGTTGTGAGCTCGTAAAACAACAAGTTTGGTTGTGAGCTTGGAAAACAACCGGCTGTAATCCAAGGGGTTATAGTGAATTCCCAAGAGAGACTTGGGGAGTGGACGTAGGAGCAAGGGTTAGCTCCGAACCACTATAAAAGCTTTGTGTTTGTGATTGCTTGTCTCTTACCATTACCCTCATTTCATACACATCACAGCAACTAATTAATCATCTTGTAAAAAGCATTAATTAGTCACCCACAAACGCTTTAATAGTTAAAATTATTTTAAAACCCAATTCACCCCCCCTCTTGGGTTGTCTATCTGGGCAACAAGTGGTATCAGAGCCTAAACTCTTCCACCCAAGAGTAAAAGATCAAAATGACAACCCCATTTGGATCTTCCCACATTGAGGGTCAGTCCACCCAAAGACCCCCATTCTTTAATGGATCCGACTACTCATATTGGAAGGCTAGGATGAGAATATTCATCCAAGCCCAAGACTATGAGATGTGGACCATTGTAGTAAATGGCCCATACATCCCATCCATATATGTAGAGGGTGTCATGGTACCCAAACTAGAAAAGGATTGGGATGAACATGACATGAGGAAGGCACAACTAAACTCTAAAGCTATGAATGTGCTTTATTGTGCCTTAGATAGAAATGAATTTAATAGGGTCTTTACTTGCAATTCTGCAAAAGAGATTTGGGACAGACTTGAAGTGACCCATGAGGGCACGAATCAAGTCAAAGAATCCAAAATAAATATTTTGGTTCATAAATATGAACTATTTAAAATGGATTCTAATGAAACAATTACATGCATGTTTACTAGGTTTACTGACATTGTCAATGGCCTAAAAAGCCTTGGCAAGAACTATACTAACAGTGAGCTTGTCAGGAAAATCCTTCGGTGTCTACCAAGGTCATGGGAAGCTAAAGTGACCGCAATCCAAGAAGCCAAGGACCTGAACAAATTACCACTTGAGGAGCTTCTTGGATTCCTAATGACGCACGAGCTAACCATGAAACAACACAACGAGGAAGAGTCCTCCCATAAGAAAAAGGTAATAGCTCTAAAATCTACTTCATCTAACAAGGACTTACCTTGCAGTAGCAGCAGTGAAGAAGAAGAACATGAGGATGATGATGGTGAGGCACTTCTTGTGCGCAAATTCAGAAAATTCATCAACCACAAGAAGTCCTATCATCAAAGGAGAGGCCCCTCAAATTCCTACCGCAAGGACAAAGGTAAGGAAAGGGAAAATGAGGGGATTGGCTGTTACGAGTGCAAGAAGCCGGGTCACATAAGAGCTGAGTGCCCTTTACTGAAGAAGGGGAGCAAGTACAAGAAGAAGAAGGCTCTTGTCACGACACTATCCGACTCAGACTCATCATCCTCTTCATCGGATGAGGAACAAGAGGAAAAGGCCAATTTCTGCTTCATGACCAATGGAAATGAGGTAACGCTCGAATCGCCTTTAGATTTTACTTTTGATGAGCTTTATGATGCCTTTAATGAACTAATGATTGAATATAAGGCTATAAATGTTAAAAACAGAGAATTAAAAGTAACTAACCAAACTTATATCCGTAAGTATGATTCATTAGTTAAGGATAAGGATTTAATCACCAAAGAAAATATAGACCTTAAGACAAGCAACCAACTTTTAACTCAAAAGACTAATACCTTAACTAAGGATAATGAAAAACTAACTAAGGAACTCTCAGAACTTAAAAA
Source organism: Phoenix dactylifera (assembly GCF_009389715.1). Taxonomy (NCBI): domain Eukaryota; kingdom Viridiplantae; phylum Streptophyta; class Magnoliopsida; order Arecales; family Arecaceae; genus Phoenix; species Phoenix dactylifera. Next base: position 150,424 of record NW_024068261.1, read on the forward strand.
CCATAAACAAATCTTAAACAAGGATCTCACAAAAGAACTAAATGATCTAAAGGCAGAAAATCAAACACTAACCAAAGAACTTAACAAATACAAACCCTTAGTTGAAAAATTTACATATAGCTCAGAAAAATTAAATATGATACTCAATAGTCAACGAGCAGTATTTAATAAAGCGGGTTTAGGATATAAACCAAAAAATAAACAAAAACTTCTTAGTAACTTCTTTGTTAAAGCTGGGGAAACTAAAACTAAGAAAATAACCTGCTTTTGTTGTGGAACTATAGGTCATAAAGCAAATGTGTGTAATTTTAGGAAAGGTAAATCAAGAAGGAAAATTAAAAGGGTATGGGTTCCAAAAGGAACCAACTTGACTAACCATGAAGGACCCAAGAAAACTTGGGTACCTAAGTTGACATGATTTGCTTGTGTAGGAGTGTCTTGCAGCCAAGGTCAACAAAAACTGCTGGTATTTGGATAGTGGCTGCTCAAGGCACATGACGGGTGATAAGGATCAATTTTTCACCCTTGAAGCTAAGAAGGGAGGTGCTGTGACTTTTGGAGACAACAACCAAGGTCACATCATTGGTATTGGTAAAGTTCAAATCACCCCTTCAACTTTTATAGATAATGTTAGATATGTTGATGGTCTTAAGCATAACTTGTTAAGCATTAGTCAATTATGTGATAAAGGATATGATGTTATGTTTAAACCATCACTATGCATTATAACAAACCCTAATGACAGTAGTTTAGTTTTTAAAGGGATTAGACGTGGAAATGTATATGTTGTTGACCTAGAAGATCTTGCAAAACATAACCAATGTTTAGTTGTTAATGAAACTAAAGATAATGATGCTAGTTGGTTATGGCACCGTAAGTTAGGTCATGCAAGCATGGACACAATAACTAAACTAGTTAAAAGAGATTCCGTGATAGGTTTGCCAAAATTAAAATTTGAAAAGAACAAAATATGTGAAGCATGTCAATTTGGCAAACAATCTAGGAACTCATTTAAATCCATAAAATGTGTCTCTACCTCTAGACCTCTAGAATTATTACACATGGACCTATTCGGACCAACTAGAACAACAAGCCTAGGTGGAAATAAATATGGTCTAGTTATTGTAGATGATTATACTAGGTACACTTGGGTTATGTTCTTAGCACATAAAGATCAAGCTTTTTCAGTATTTAAAAAGTTTCATAAGAAAGTAACCAATGCTAGAGATACTTCAGTAATAGCCATTAGAAGTGACCATGGTACCGAATTTGAAAATCAGTTATTCAATGAGTTTTGTAGTAAAAAGGGAATAACTCATAATTTTTCTGCACCTAGGACACCACAACAAAATGGAGTTGTGGAAAGGAAAAATAGGACTCTAGAGGAAATGGCTAGAACTATGTTATGTGAAAGTAACCTCCCTAAGTACTTTTGGGGAGAAGCCATTAATACTTCTTGCCATATATTAAATAGAGTTTTATTAAGACCCATCATAAAGAAAACACCTTATGAACTTTGGAAAAACAGAAAACCAAAAGTTAATTACTTTCATGCTTTTGGATGTAGGTGTTTTGTTCATAATAATGGGAAAGATAATCTAGGTAAATTTGACTCTAAATCGGATGAAGGAATATTCTTAGGTTACTCTACAACTAGTAAAGCCTATAGAGTCTTTAATAAAAGAACCTTAGTTATAGAAGAATCTATACATGTTGTATTTGATGACTCTAGTGACATCTCCTCTAGTAAGAAAGTTAATTTTGATGATGATGTTGAAATTCTTGAAGAAAAGATAGATGAGATGGCATTACAAGATGATAATCAAAAGTTGAGTGAAGGAGCATCATCAAGCCAAGAGGCTATTGTGGATCATGGGCTAACTAAAGCTTGGAGGTATGCTCACGGGCATCCTAAGGAACTAATTCTAGATGATCCATCTCAACCGGTTAGGACTAGAGCATCCCTTAGAAATTTAAATAACCATCTAGCTTTTGTCTCACACTTTGAGCCCAAACACATAGAAGAGGCCGAAAATGATGTAAATTGGATAAATGCAATGCAAGAAGAATTAAACCAATTTACTAGAAACAAGGTATGGAATCTAATAGAGAGACCTTCTGAATATTCTATTATAGGCACGAAATGGATTTATAAAAATAAACTTGATGAAAATGGAATTGTTATAAGGAATAAGGCTAGACTAGTAGCAAAGGGTTATAATCAAGAAGAAGGTATAGATTTTGATGAAACCTTTGCTCCTGTAGCTAGACTTGAGGCTATTAGACTATTATTAGCATATGCATGCTCTAAGGACTTCAAACTTTTTCAAATGGATGTAAAAAGTGCATTTTTAAATGGGTATATTAATGAGGAGGTATATGTAGAACAACCTCCTGGTTTTGAAAATCATCAATACCCTAATCATGTATATAAACTGAACAAAGCACTTTATGGTTTAAAACAAGCACCTAGAGCATGGTATGAGAGACTTAGCAAATTCCTATTAGAACATGAATTCTCTAGGAAAAATGTAGATACAACCCTATTTCTGAAAAAGCAAAACAAAGATATGTTATTAGTACAGATTTATGTTGATGATATCATTTTCGGTGCTACTAACAATCGCCTCTGCGAAGAATTTGCTGATTTGATGCAGAGTGAGTTTGAGATGAGCATGATGGGAGAGCTGAACTACTTCCTCGAGCTTTAAATCAAACAGTCTGAAGGAGGCATCTTCATCAATCAAGCCAAGTATATCAAGGAGATGCTCAAGAAGTTTGACATGGAGGGAAACAAGTCAATCAGCACCCCCATGAGCTCATCATGCAAGTTAGACCAAGATGAATCAGGTAAATCTGTAGATCAAAAACTTTATAGAGGTATGATAGGATCTTTACTGTATCTTACTGCAAGTAGACCTGATATTATGTTTAGTGTGTGCATGTGTGCTAGATATCAGACTAATCCTAAAGAATCACATCTAGTTACAGTTAAGAGAATTTTTAAATACTTAATAGGAACTAAGAACATAGGGCTATGGTACTCTAAAGAATCTAGCCTAAACTTAATAGGGTACACAGATTCAGACTTCGCTGGATGTAAGCTTGATAGAAAAAGTACCAGCGGGTCGTGTCAATTTCTAGGAGAAAACCTTATCTCATGGTTTAGCAAGAAACAAAACTCGGTTGCATTATCCACTGCAGAAGTTGAATATGTTGCAGCCGGGAGTTGTTGTGCTCAAATCTTATGGATTAAACAACAATTAGAAGATTATGGCATTAAACAAGATAAAATTTCCATTAATTGTGATAATACAAGTGCCATAAACCTAACTAAAAATCCAATTCAACATTCAAGAACTAAACACATTGAGATAAGACATCACTTCATAAGAGATCATGTATTGAATGGTGATGTGACACTCCAATTTGTTTGTACTGATAATCAATTAGCAGATATTTTTACAAAACCCCTAAGTGAAGAGAGGTTTAGTGTGCTTAGGAGGGGATTAGGAGTGATTGATCCATCCTAGCGGTTCCACTAGATACATTGATTTTGATGATTACAATGTGGTTAAAAATAGAGTTTCTTTCCAATGATCATCAAATCAGATCTTAATTAAGTGATTTTCCGTCATTCGGCACGATTATAGCATGAGTTTTAGGTGCGTGCCAAAGTTAGAGACGACTCGAGTAAGTTTCAGAGCCGGCTCCTAAGGGGGAGTCGACTCGCGCATTGGCGGGAGTCGACTCGCAAAGATGGCAGCAGAGGGGGAGTCGACTCGCATACTGTCGGGAGTCGACTCGAGGTCCACAGGCGCATAAGGAGAGTCGACTCGCGCATATTCTGGAGTCGACTCGAGGTCGAGTCGACTCACGACTCAGTGGAGTCGACTCGCAGTCGGGATCCGACTTTTTAACCCTAGATTTGTCGTTTCGAAAACACTTTTCTTTCAAGCCGCCACTGTTCAAAAAGCCCTAGAGCCGACTCCTAGGTCGTCCCCGATCGTCTCCAAGCCATTTTTTCCGTCGATTCTTCGTCGGACATTGAGTTCTCCTCCCTTCCTAGGTCATTCCCGGTCGGTTCCGAGTCTTTTCCGTCGGTCCTTCACCGTCCTCTAGGTTTTTCCTCTCAGTTTAGGTCAAAATGCCGCGTAAGACCGTAGTTAGGAAGAGGTCCCGACCCGAGGCCGGTCCCGAGCGGCGCTCCAAGGCGCGGCACGATCCCGCGAGGCAACCACCTCCGGCTCATTCCCCGCCTAGGGCGGTTCCCGCGAGGCCATTGGCCGGGAAGGCCGTCACCACCGGGAGATATGTCGATTTCGACTATCTCTCCCGGGAAGGGTTCACCATAGGTGATAGGCTTAGGGCACAGGGATTAGAGTACTTCCTCACTTTAGATCTCCCCACTTACCCTGGCCTTGTTAGAGAGTTCTATGGTACCGTCCATCGGAGAGATGGGGGTATCGAGGGCACAGTAGCCGGTGTCCCTCTGTTTGTTACGGAGGATCTTATTGCCCACATCCTCCACCTTCCATTAGTAGGGGTGGCTCCCACACACCCTGAGGACAGGGTTGAGGCCCTTACGGCCGTTCTAGGGCATCAACCCCAGTCACCTCTAGACGAGGTTTCTGCTAGCTCACTTCCGATTGAGGTGAGAATCCTTTTGAGTATACTGTCTAGGTCCATCTTCCCTAAGACAGGGAGATTTGATTTTGTAAATGAGAGAGACCTACCTCTTATGTTTTATATTCTTCAGGACACCCCGATCAACTTCCCCAAACTCATCTATAGGTATATGTGTGAGCCCCTAGATAGACCTAGGCTCACCCTCCCATACGGCATGATATTCACCCTTCTGTTTAGGGAGTACGAGATTCCCATTCCTGAGGGGGAGCCCTTTCGCGCTTTGCGATGGACTGATCGCACGCGTGCAGGGACCCTACACAGGATGGGGTTTCGGAAGAGAGAGGGGATCTGGGTTAGGAAGTCATCCATCACCACACAGACCACCAGATCTTCCCCCAGTCCTGAGCCCGATTCTGACTTTCCCGACGTACCAGACTTTCCATCCACTTCTGCTCCTACTACCTCCGCCGGACCCTCCTCCTCAGCTCCACCCACTCAGCCTATGGAGGTCCGGATCTCGTCTGAGCAGCTCCGGGAGCTGCGGCAGGAGATAGTCCGAGATCTGCTCCAGGAGCTCCGGGGTTCGGTGCCTACTCCCTCTCCTGCACCCACATCTTCCGCATTGGTCCCTTCCCTGACAGCCGTGACAGACATGACGGCTGAGGTGCGGCAAGAGATATACAACATGAGGACCTTGATACAGGCCCAGTTCCACAGCATGAGTGAGGTCACGAGCACCACTCGACAGATGCGGGATGACATCGGCCGTGACATGTCCACCACCACCGCAGGGGCCGAGCGCTTGTCGAATGTGCTCATCGACAAGCTGGACGGACTGCAGAAGTCAGTACTCGAGCTGGATACGACACAGAGCAGGGCCATCCAGGCCATCATTCGCCAGCTAGAGAACGTGACCAATGCGGTCCAATCACTCGTGGAGCGCATGCCTCGAGGAGATATATCCTCGAGAGTAGGAGCCATATCCTCGAGAGGAGGAGATACATCCTCGAGAGGAGGACCTACATCCTCGAGGAGACCGTAGCTACTTTTTGTATTTTGCTTTGACATGTATTGCTTTACGTTACTTATTGTATTCTGAAATGTACTTACATACAAATTAATACAATGAGTAGCCGCATTTTTCTTCAATAATGTGCCTTTTGATCTATGTTTGATTGTGTGTTCTGTTTACCTCCTTTTTGATATGATGACAAAAAGGGGGAGAAATATGTAAAAGGAAGAAAAATATGTATAAAATATGTAAAAGGAATCAATGGAAATCAATAAAAAGATAAACTCTTAAAACACACAAATTTGTTCTAAGTGGATTCGGTACCCCGAGGCTCATTATCTCTCTTTTGGGGCTCCTAATGGAGTAATCTCCAGAATCTATTCAAGGGATATTCGGAGATTAGCTGAATCCTACTCAAGAACAAATTGACAGATTTTTCCTCTAAAAACCAAAATTTCAGTTCAAAAACTTCAAAGCATTAAAAGGAAATTCAAAGAATCAAAACAAAGTAGAATGCATATGTTGAGGGGGAGAATCTGAATTTTTAAGAAAGCTAAATCATTAAATATATATAAGCCAAACAATTGATTGCATGATATGAAGGCTTATATAATTCCAAATGAAAGGGGGAGCTTTAACTCCGAAATTTATTGTTTCACTCCTTTCAAGCTTGGATAAATTGTACTACCAGACATTTGAATTCATTTATGGATTTTATTTCATTGTTTATTGTGCAATTCACTTTACATATACTCAATGTTTTGTCATCATCAAAAAGGGGGAGATTGTGGAGTGATTGATTAAAACCCTATTTGATTTTGATGAGCTCAAAGCATTTGAGTATATTTCTTGTTTACTAATGAATTCAATTAAGTGTTTCAGTGAAAATCTTGTCTAAGTGTCTCAAGACTTGGTTCATAATTTTTGGATAAGTTAAGAAGTCAGCTTGAACCAAAGTCTGAGACTCGAGTCGACTCCAGAGTATCACGAGTCGACTCCAAGCGTATCAAGTTCACTGGCACGGGCTCGAGTCGACTCCAGATCTGTACGAGTCGACTCCGACTGAGAACAGACAGAAGAACAGAAAGCTTCAACTCAGAACCTGTCAACGAGTCGACTCCCAAAGTGCGCGAGTCGACTCCGATGTTCACCGAGTCGACTCCAGGATAGTAAGAGTCGACTCCAAGAGGAACACAAAGAAAAAGTCAGAGAGCAGTTTTCGGGTCTGAGATTCGAGTCGACTCCAGTGAAATGCGAGTCGACTCCGATGGATAGCAAGTCGACTCCAAAGAAGGTGAGAGTCGACTCTCAGAGGAACACAAGAAAAAGTCAGAGAGCAATTTTCGGACTCTGAGATTCGAGTCGACTCCCGCAATATGCGAGTCGACTCCAAGACTCCGCGACCATCAACAGACAGAAGACCAAGTTACTGCCTCTGAGATTCGAGTCGACTCCCAGACAGCTCGAGTCGACTCCAAGACAGCTTCACATCAAAAAGGCAGAAGACCAAGTTTCGAAAACTGAGAGCCGAGTCGACTCCGAGGAAGTTCGAGTCGACTCCAAGACTGGACGAGCCAAAAGACAGAGAATCGGGAGTTCGGGCTCTGAGATTCGAGTCGACTCCCAGGATAGTCGAGTCGACTCGAGTGGATCAAATTCAAAATTGGATCCACGGACTTCAGTGAATGAGCCGACTCCGAAATTGCCAAGTCAGCTCCAGAAGTTGGCGAGTCGACTCCAGGTCAAGACGAGTCGACTCCCAGTCGTGAAGGCAACTTTAATTCAAATTTGGAACAGTTGCCGAGTCGACTCCAGAAAAGCTTGAGTCGACTCCCGCTACAGCCGAGTCGACTCCTGATCGCGTGAGTCGACTCTAACCCACCAACGGACACATTGTCAGGCTGCGCAGAGTGTGCAGAACGGGCAGAAAAAGCTCTCTAACGGCTAGTTTCCGTGGGGGTTGGTTTAAATAGCCACAGAAGACTGTAGCAAGGCAGAAAAAGAACCATTCCACTCCAACTAATCAAGCATTCAAGCTCTGCAACGTGTTCTTCAACGAAAAAGAGGAAGATCTGCATTTACTGCATCCACCTACATCTTCCCAGCAATTAAAGCCTTCTCCTCCTGCATTCAAGTTGACTACTCACTCAAGAGGAGACCAGAAGTTTAAGAAGCCATTCCTCTTCTCCAACCTAAAAGCGTTTGAGGCTTCTTAACTTCATTTTATTGTTCATATTGTCTTTTATCTGCTTTTGAGAAGCTGTATTTTTCTGTTTCTTCTTTTTATTTACACATTGTATTTGCTTGGTTCAATCGGGGGATTGAATCAAGGGGATTGAGGTTGGTTGGTGAGCCGAGTGTAAAACCAACGTGTGTAAGGGTTCGATTGTGATTCCGAGAAAACAATCGGGGTGGTTCTAGTCGGTGAGCCTGGGAAAACCGACCGAGTTCGTTGTGAGCTCGTAAAACAACAAGTTTGGTTGTGAGCTTGGAAAACAACCGGCTGTAATCCAAGGGGTTATAGTGAATTCCCAAGAGAGACTTGGGGAGTGGACGTAGGAGCAAGGGTTAGCTCCGAACCACTATAAAAGCTTTGTGTTTGTGATTGCTTGTCTCTTACCATTACCCTCATTTCATACACATCACAGCAACTAATTAATCATCTTGTAAAAAGCATTAATTAGTCACCCACAAACGCTTTAATAGTTAAATTTATTTTAAAACCCAATTCACCCCCCCTCTTGGGTTGTCTATCTGGGCAACAGTTTGTATACTTAATTCAATCAGGGGATTGAATCAAGGGTTGTAAGGTTTGTTGGTGAGCCAAAGATAAAACCAACGGTGCAAGGTTGTGGTTGGTGAACCGGAAAAAACCAACTAGGTTTGATTGTGAACCCGGAAAAACAATCAGTTGGTTCTAGTCGGTGAGCCTGTCAAAACCGACTGAGTTCGTTGTGACCTCGTAAAAACAACAAGTTGGATTGTGAGCTTGTAAAACAACCGGCTGTAATCCTAGAAATTATAGTGAATTTCCATGTGCGGCTTGGGAAGTGGACGTAGGAGCAAGAGTTGGCTCCGAACCACTATAAATCTTTCTATGTTTGTATTGCACCTTGTCTCTTTCACTCTCTTCACTTATTGCATCTAGTAATCTAACTAATTCACTTGCAATATATTTAGTTAATCACTCACCTTATTTTTAATTGGTCAATAATTAATTAAAACCTAATTCACTACCCCTCTTGGGTTGTCTCCTTGGGCAACAAGTGGTATCAGAGCAGGTGCTCTCATATCGATTGGTGTTCCAATCCTTAAAAAGAATAAAAGATTAAAATAACAATCCCTTTTGGATCTTCCCTTAGTGTGGGGCAATCCACCAATAGGCCTCCATTGTTCAATGGAGCTAACTATACCTATTGGAAGGCTAGAATGAGGATATTTATCCAAGCCCAAGACTATGATGTTTGGAGCGTCATAGTTAATGGACCATATGTTCCTTCTATCTATGTTGATAACATTGCTATACCCAAGCTTGAAAAAGATTGGGATGATAACGATAGAAGGAAGGCACAACTAAATACCAAAGTAATGAATGTTCTTTATTGTGCCTTGGACCCTAATGAATTCAATAGAATCTCTACTTGTAATTCTGCAAAAGAGATATGGGATAGACTTGAAGTGACCCACGAGGGCATAAATCAAGTCCAAGAATCTAAAATTAACATGCTAGTTCACAAATATGAATTATTTAAAATGGAGTCTAATGAAACCATCTCTTGCATGTTCACAAGATTTACTGATATTGTCAACGGCTTAAAAAGCCTTGGCAAAAGTTATACTAACAGTGATCTTGTCAGAAAAATTCTTCGTTCTTTACCAAGGTCATGGGAAGCCAAGGTCACGGCAATCCAAGAAGCAAAAGACTTGAACAAGCTGCCACTCGAGGAGCTTCTTGGATCTTTAATGACGCATGAGCTTACAATGAAACAACACAGCGAAGAAGAATCCTCTCATAAGAAAAAGGTAATTGCCCTCAAGTCTACTTCTTCTGACAAAGATCTTTCTTGCAGTAGCAGCAGTGAAGAAGAAGACAATGACGAAGATGAAGAAGAGGCTCTTCTTGTGCGAAAATTCAGAAGATTCATCAATAGAAAGAAGCCCTTCCATAAGAAGAGAGTTCCCTCGAGTTCCTTCAACAAGGATAAAGGTAAGGGAAGAAAAAGTGAGGGAATTGGATGCTACGAATGCAAGAAGCCAGGTCATTTCAGAGCCGACTGCCCCTTACTGAAGAAGGACAACAAGCACAAGAAGAAGAAAGCCCTTGTCACCACCTGGACTGACTCCGATAAGTCATCATCATCATCGGAAGAGGAACAAGAGGAGAGGCCAATTTCTGCTTTATGGCCAACGAAAATGAGGTAATATCTGAAACTCAATTAGACTTTACCTTTAAAGAATTGTATGATGCCTTTAATGAACTAATTGATGAATATAGAAAAATAAACTTTAAAAACAATGAATTGAAGCTAACTAATCAATCTTACATTCTTAAAAATGATAAATTGATTAAGGATAAGGACTCTATTATGAAAGAAAATTTAGAACTTAAAACAAGCAACCAATTGCTAACTCAAAAAACTAATACATTAATTAAAGATAAAGAAAGACTAACTAAGAAAATTTCAGAACTTAAAAACAGTAATCATACTTTAAAAGATAATTCAATAAGTAATGTTAAATCATTGAATGAAGAAAACTTGAAATTAACTAAAGAACTTGAAAAATATAAATCTATTATTGAGAAATTTACCTATAGCTCTGAAAAACTAGAAATGATTATTAATAGTCAAAGAGCTGTGTTTAATAGAGCCGGATTAGGGTATAAGCCTAAGAACAAACAAAAATTTCTTAAAAACTTCTTTGTAAAAGTCGGTGAAAGTAAAGCTAAAGATGTAACCTATTTTTATTGTGGTGGAATAGGATATAAAGCTAATGTATGTAACCATAGAAAAATAGAAGCTGAAAGAAAGATTAAAAAGGTTTGAGTTCCAAAAGGAACCAACATAGCTAACCTTGAAGGACCCAAGAAAACTTGGGTACCTAAAACTATATGATTTTCTTGTGTAGGAGTGTCTTGCAGCCAAGCTCAATAAACACTGTTGGTACTTGGGTAGTGGCTGCTCAAGACACATGACGGGTGACAAGGAGCAATTCTTCACCCTAGAGTCTAAGAAAGGAGGCGCGGTGACTTTTGGAGATAATAACTAAGGTCACATCATTGGTATTGGTAAAATACAAATCACACCTTCAACCTTTGTTAATAATGTTCGGTTTGTAGATGGTCTCAAGCATAACTTACTTAGTGTTAGTCAATTATGCGATAGAGGTTTTGATGTTTTGTTTAAGCCATCTATGTGCATCATAACCAATTCAATTGACAATAGCTTAGTTTTCAAAGGACTAAGACGTGGCAATGTTTATGTAGTAGATCTTAATGATCTTGCTAAAAACAGCCGCTGCTTAATTGCTAATGATACTAAGTTCAATGAGACAAGTGTTAGATGTATGCCTTAGAAGCCAATCTGGCTGACACATTATTAATTCTAGGGACATAATTTTGTACTTGACTATTTATTATTGAATAAATAAAAGGCATCTTTTCATTCATATTATTTATGTGTCTATGAATCGTCCAAGAAATTAATAAGATGATGATGCATATTCTCAAGAGTTGAGAATTTGAGCCATGTATCATTAGTGCTTAATTTCTAAATGCTCCTGATCAATGGATCATCACGAGGACGGTGATCGATCCGATCAGTGCACAGATCACTTTCCTTCTGGATGGACGAGACTTGAGTCCATAGTGTAGGGACACTGAAGTGATAGTGCAGGTGCTTGTTAGAGAACAAGGGTACTGAGCGTGACCAAGACAAGAAGTCACTTGGATGTCTATCCACTCGTCAGTGACTTGCTTGATATTGCAGTAGTGGGACTGGTCCTTTGACCTGCGGTGCTTCGGCTACTCACAGTGAGGTTATTGTAGTTTGACTGCACACATACATGGTCTCTAGCCATATGGGTCCATGCAGTATAGATTGGCTGCAGTAAGTTCACTGTAGGAGTAGGGTATGCACCTATAAGGAATCTATCGACCTTGATAGATAGGGAGAGATCCTATGTGATTTATAAGACTGAGTTTGTAAGACCTCGGCCGGGGCAGTATGCACAGTGGAGAAAGAGTTTTCCACTCTCGAACTTAAGTCGAATAAATCTTCACATATGACAGACGATGGGGTTTGACGAGTTGTCCATGACCTCCGTCCTGTAGGGATCCACGATAGTAGGACTGTATCATATGATAACTGCACCTAGAGGTTCATCATTCTATTCTACTGGGTAGCCACTACATGCTGCTAGGTGTCACTAGTGGATGGTGGGACTCACAGGGATTATCTCGATAATCGATAAATCCTGATGAGTAGAGTTGGAATCGTTCCAATCCACTGAAAGAAGTTTTCAATGATATTATGATAGAGATCATAATATATCTCACTACCAGTCAGAGTAGAACCTATGGGGTCACACACACTAGAAGTATTGACCGATCCGATGGTTGAATCGTGATTAAGAATTACAAGTAATCAATTCAATTGATATTCAGTTGAAGAAGGAACAAAGGGAATTAATTAATTGGACTTGAAACTAGAGTCCTACTTCGAATAGGATTCCTAGAGTCCTAATTGGATTAGGACTAGGAATCCTAGTTGGAGTAGGACTGGGATTCCTACTTGGAATAGGATTCCTATAATCCTAATGAGATTAGGAGTTTTGAATTAAAATTGGATTCCTACTTGGAATAGGATTCTTAGAGTCCTAATCAGATTAGGACTTCGGATTCAAATAAGAGTCCTAATTAGATTAGGACTAAAATCAAATATGTCCTAATTTGGATTAGGATTTCTTAAAATAAATCAATATGACTCCTAATTGGATTAGGATTGAAGAGTTCAATTGAGTCATGGTTCATTCAAGTTCTAATTGGATTAGGACTAGCATAGATTGAACCCGATTGATTCATGATCTGGTTAATCCTAATTAGATTAGGACTAAACCATGAGAAGGGCACCTAATCCTCCTTGGAAGAGGATTGGGTTAACCAAGTTAGAGGGGCATAAGCCCCTCTCATCTTGATTAGGTGCGGCATGAAGAGCTAGGGTCGGCGCCTCCTCTTGGAAAGAAGTCAAGGGCTCCTAACTTGTAGGAGCCCTTCATGCTTATAAAAGAGGAACTAGGGCCGGCGCCCTAGATGGACTTCTCCTCCTCTTCAAGCCGTGGCCTCCCTCTCTTCCACCTTGAGTTTCAGCCGCAAGCAAAGGAAGAGCAAAGGTCCAAGAGTTGGCGGCCTCCTCCCCTTCCCTTCCTTCATCCAACGCAAGGAAGAAAAGAAGGCTGCGTGGGGATTCTTCATCTTCCTCTTCTTCATCCTTCTTCTTCCTCCTCTCAAGTATATTCAAGAGTTGAAATAAAGAGAGGAGATCAGCCATCAAAGGTTATCTCTGCATGGGAGCTAGCACCCCGGTGAGATAGAGAGCTTGGATCGGATCCTGCTTCGTGTGGATACCCATAGAGGCCGGGCACTTGAACGGCTTCAAGCGAACCTTCATCCTAGACCACGAACTTCAGTTTGCGGTGATCATCTACCCACACAAGGTGAAGATCTAATCTTCTAATGTATTTAAAAGTTTTTAATCCTTACCTATCTACGAACGGTTCATGAAACAACGTTCATGCGATGAACGTCGATCCCGCTTATGCCGATTCCGCCGCCATCTGAATTTTTTGAAATATCAGCGGCATGGGCGGGCTTTCTAACAGTGGTATCAGAGCCTAGGCTTCGTAGATTAAGGTAAGAATTAATTATAAATAGGCTTATTAGATCTGAAAATTGAATGATCATGCATGCTGAAAATTTTCTGCATGCAGATTTTTCCTAGGGTGCTGATTTTTGCATGCTAATTTTTATATGATAAAAGGATGATTCTAATTGCATTGTTAATGGGATTACAAAGTTTAGAATCATGATTAGCATGATCAGCAACCTATGTCATAAGATAATCAATTAGTTTTTAGATCTGAAAATTATAATTGCTGCATGTGGTGATGATCATAGGATTCAAACCCTTTTGGTATCAAATGTAATGACCTGCGATGTGATCTGTAATGTCATGTAATTTTTCAGATGCTTGCATGCATCTTATTTGATGTTTTGAGAGGCCTGCGTGCCTCCTAAAAGGGAATGTATTTTATTTTTATTTTTTTTATATCTGGTTGTATATCTGTGATGTGATGTACGTCAACGATCAAGTCGAAGATGATGCATGAGATGAACGGGGGTCTAAGCGGTTGATGGCGATTGGATCAAGAGTTGGTCAAGGATCGAGTCAAGGAGGCTTGGAACCAATTCAAGAGTTGAAGACCAGTTGATCGATTGACGTGCATGTGTTTGTAATACGACCTAACTAGAATCCATGATCATCACTTATTTAAAGTTTAGCTTTAATTATTGCTGCGATTATAACTGCCTGCAACGTGCCGTTTGCATGTGATGTGAATGTGAGTCGGGTAGATAGGGTTACATGTGATGTAGCAAACCAAATGAGACCTAAACTAAAAACCTCCTTAATCAAGTCGAGAGTGAACCGACATGAGCAAGTCATATTAGATTAATTGATCTAATTGGTGTCTAGGAAAGCATGAAAGGTGGTTACTTAATTAGGATCTTACTCTCTGAGTAAGGGGAGCCTCCCACCTGCTTACCTGGCCAATTGTTCGATTACCTCTTATGAAGAGCTCAAGTTGCAAACACTAAGACCTGATTAACCAATATTAAGTCAATAGGTCTTCCACTGTAGTAGAGCTGCTAAGGTCTTTCTGATGTTGATTTGTCTCGGCTGGACACAGTGGGCAAATTGCATCGGAGGGCTGGACCTCTCTATAGACATGAGATGTTGTAGGGTAAAGGTGGGGTTGGGCACCAATAACTGTTAGGTGAGGACCCAATGACGACTTTATTCCTACGGTTATACGGTGGGCCTGACTTAACTAAGAAATATGACCAATAACTGTTAGGTGAGATTTTCATGGCTTAGAGACCAAGTTACACTGCAACATGCTTGAGAAGCATTGTACAAGAGTTGTACATTCATCAATCTATGTGTCGCCAATAACTGTTAGGTGAGGTGGCATGTAAATTGTGTTAGAAACCCCCGATCATACCGCTGAAATTTTAAAAAATTCAGATGCAGCGGAAGAGGCATGCGCGGGATCAACCGTTCATCGCATGAACGTTGTTCAAAAACCGTTCGTAGATAGATAAGGATTAAAAACTTTTAAACCTTTAGAAGATCAGATCTTTACCTTGTGCGGATAGATGATCACCGCAAACTGAAGTTCGTGGTTTAGGATGGAGGTTCGCTTGAAGCCGTTCAAGTGCCCCGGCCTCTACGGGTATCCACACGAAGCAGAGAACCGATCCAAGCTTTCTATCTCCCCGGGGTGCTAGCTCCCTTGCAGAGATCACTTTTGATGGCTGATCTCCTCTCTTTCTTTCAACTCTTGAATATGCTTGAGAGGAGGAAGAAGAAGGATGAAGAAAAGAAGAGGAACGAAGCCCCTGCAGCCCACTTTCTTTTTCCTGCGTTGGAACCAAGGAGGAGGAAGAAGGGGACTGCCAACACCTTGTCTTTTGCTTCCCTTGCTTGCGGCTGAAAACCAAGGAGAAGGAGGAGGAGGCCACGGCTGAGGAGAAGAGGGATTCACTCAAATTAGGTCAGCCCCCAAGGCCTCCTCTTAAATAGCATCTAGGGCTCCTACAAGTTAGGAGCCCTTTGACACTCTTCCATAAGAGGGGCGCCGGCCCCTCTCTTCATGCCGCACCAAGGAGGAGAAAAAGGGAAGGGCGTGAGCCCCTCCTCTTGTGTTGCCCTAATCCTCATTAAGTAAGGTTTTGGATGCCCTAATGTGGTCAAGCCCTAATCCAATTAGGCTTAGCCCAAGGGTGAACCAATTTGAATCCAATCTAGGTAAGTCCTAATCCAATTAGAACTTAAATCAATTTTGACTCAATTGAACTCTTCAATCCTAATCCAATTAGGAGTCTTATTGATTCATTAGATTAATAATTAATTGTGACTTAAGAAATCCTAATCCAAATTAGGACATATTTAATTTTAGTCCTAATCCAATTAGGACTCTATTTGAATCCGAAGTCCTAATCTGATTAGGACTCTAGGAATCCTACTCCAAGTAGGAATCCAATTTTAATTCAAAACTCCTAATCTAATTAGGATTATAGGAATCCTATTCCAAGTAGGAATTCCAGTCCTACTCCAACTAGGATTCGTAGTCCTAATCCAATTAGGACTCTAGGAATCCTAATCGAAGTAGGACTTTTGTTTCAAGTCCAATTAATTAATTCCCTTTGTTCCTTCTTCAACTGAATATCAATCGAATTGATTACTTGTGATTCTTAATCACGATTCAACCATCGGATCGGTCAATACTTCTAGTGTGTGTGACCCCATAGGTTCTACTCTGACTGGTAGTGAGATATATTATGATCTCTATCACAATATTATTGAAAACTCCTTTCAATGGATTGGAACGATTCCAACTCTACTCATTAGGGTTTATCGATCATCGAGATAATCCCTGTGAGTCCCACCATCCACCAGTGGCACCTAGCAGCATGTAGTGGCTACCCAGTAGAATAGAATGATGAACCTCTAGGTGCAGTTATCGTGTGATACAGTCCTACTATCGTGGATCCCTACAGACCGGAGGTCATGGATAACTTGTCAAACCCCTTCGTCTGTCATATGTCAAGATTTATTCGACTCGAGTTCGTTAGTGGAAAACTCTTTCTCCACTTTATATTAGTGCCCTGGCCAAGGTCTTAGAACTCGGTCTAACAAATCACATAGGATCACTCCTCTTCTATCAAGGTCGATAGATTCCATGTAAGTGCATACCCTACTCCTACAGTGAACTTAATGCAGCCAATCTACACTACAAGGACCCATATGACTAGAGACCATGTATACGTGTAGTCAAACTACAATAACCTCACTGTGGGTAGCTGAAGCACCACAGGTCAAAGGACCAGTCATACTACTGCAACATCAAGCAAGTCACTGACGAGTGGATAGACATCCAAGTGACTTCTTGTATTGGTCACGCTCAGTACCCTTGTTCTTAACAAGCACCTGCACTATTACTTCAGTGTCGCTACACTGTGGACTCGAGTCTCGTCCATCCATAAGGAAAGTAATCTGTGCACTGATCTCATCGGATCGATCACCGTCCTCGTGATGATCCATCGATCAGGAGCGTTTAGAAATTAATCACTAATGATACATGGCTCAAATTCTCAACTCTTGAGAATATGCATCATCATCTTATTAATTTCTTGGACGATTCATAGACACATATATAATATGAATGAAAAGATGCCTTTTATTTATTCAATAATAAATAGTCAAGTACAAAATTATGTCCCTAGAATTAACAATGTGTCAGCCAGATTGGCTTCTAGGGCATACATCTAACAATCTCCCACTTGCACTAAAGCCAATCAGCCATAAACCTAAGCCCCATTTTCTCAAGATGCATTTTAGTTTGCTGCAGACTTAGCTGCTTAGTGAATGGGTCCGACATATTTTCTGTGGAGTCTACTCTCTGATCCTCTACTTATTTTCTTTCGAGGTAGTCGCTTATTAGGTTAAACTGCCGCTCTATGTGCTTCGATTTCTGGTGAGACCTTGGCTCCTTAGCTAGTGCTATGGTGCCTTTGTTATCGCAGTAGAGTGTTATGACATCTGATGACATTACACCTAACTATGCAATGAACCTTTTAAACCAAAAGATTTCCACTGCACCCTTAGAGACGGCTTAACATTCAGCTTCTAAGGTAGAATCTATAATGATCGGTTGTTTGGAACTCTTCCAATTTACTGAACCACCATTGCATATATTCTGATGTAGACTTTCTATCATCAATATGTGTGCATCCTTCTACCTTCAACTCTGATCTTCTTCCAAAGACCAAGAACATGTCCTTAGTTCTTCTCAAGTACTTAAGACTGTTCTTCACAGCTATCCAGTGCTTCTTGCCTGGATCTGATTGACATATGCTCGTGACATTCACAGCATGTACTATATCAAGTCATGTACATAGCATGGCATACATGAGGCTCCCTATCGCTGATGCATAGGGGATCTTGCTCATGCGTTGAATCTCTTCAGATGTGTTGGGGCACATCTTCTTGGAGAGATTTATTCCATGCCTTAGGGGTAAGAGACCCCTTTTAGAGTTTTCCATGCTGAACCTTTTCAGCACTTCCTCTATGTACATCTTCTGTGATAGGCCAAGCATCCTTTTAGATCTATCTCTATAGACCTTTATTCCCAAAATATAGGATGCTTTCCCAAGGTCTTTCATGGAGAACCTTTTTGACAACCAGACCTTGACCGAGGTTAGCATGGGAATATCATTCCCTATCAGGAGGATGTCGTACAGTACGAGAAATACGACAGCACTCCCACTAACCCTTTTGTAAACACACGGTTCCTCTTCGTTTTTGATGAAATCAAACGTTTTGATTGCGTCATCGAAACGAGTGTTCCAACTCCGAGATGCTTGCTTTAGTCCATAGATGGACCTTTGCAGCTTGCAGACCTTGTGATCTCCATCACTGGAAGTAAAATCCAAAGGTTGTTCCATATAGATGTCTTCATCAAGATATCTATTCAGAAAAGCTGTTTTCACATCCATCTGCCAGATTTTATAATCATGAAATGCTGCAATGGCAAGCAATGTTCGGATAGATTTCAGCATGGCTACAGGTGAAAAGGTCTCCTGATAGTCAATGCCTTCGCGTTGACTATACCCTTTCGCCACAAGCTTTGCTTTATAGGTCTCTACCTCTCCATCCGAACCTATCTTCCTTTTGTAGATCCATTTACATCCATTAGGTACAATACCTTCTGGTGGATCTACTAAGGTCCAGACTTGGTTGGAATGCATGGAGTCTAACTCTGATTTCATAGCTTCCAACCATTTCTCGGAATCGATATCAGATATCGCCTCGTCGTAGGTTTTGGGATCCTGCGTGTGATCCCTATCTCCCACTAGGAACATTTCCTCGGTATCCTCTTGTAGTATACCTAAGTATCTATCGGGAGGATGGGAGACCCTACTAAATCTGCGAAGTGGTTGAGGGACATCGTGTACTGGCTCTGTATGAATGGGTTTGATAGGATCCATGACTCGTTGCTTTTCAGAGACTTTCTCTTCAAGCTCAATTTTCCTCCCACTGCCTCTATCAAGGATAAACTATTTTTCCAAGAAGATGGCATGATGGCTCACAAACACATTATGATCCTCTGAGACGAAAAATTGTATCCTAATGACTCTTTAAGATATCATATAAAACGAGCACTTATGGTCCTAGCCTCTAGCTTGTCCGCCTATAGTCTCTTGACGTGGGCCGGACATCCCCAAATCTTGAGATGACCAAGACGTGGTTTCTTACCATGCTATATCTCATACGGTGTGGTAGGAAGGGATTTAGAGGAAACTCGATTCAACAAGTAAATAGCTGAAAATAGGGCATCTATCTAAAGAAACAAGGGTAAATCAGTGAAGCTCATCATGGACTGGACCATATCAATAGAGTCCGATTTCTTCTCTCTGATCTCTATTGAGCTGAGGTGTACCAGGAGGAATCCATTATGAAACTATACCATTCTCCTTGAGATAATCACAGAACTCTCCATTAAGGTATTCACTTCCTCGATCTGATCGAAGAACCTTAATGAGTTTTTGTGCTTATTTTTCTACTTCATATCTAAGCTTTTTGAACCTTTCAAAAGTTTTATATTTGTGTCTCATACACATATCCATACCGTGAGTAATCATCGGTAACATGAAGTAAAAAATTACAACCCCTAGCCTGCACATCGAATGGGCCACACACATCAGTGTGTACTAGGGTAAGTATTTCAGTGGACCTCCTTGTGTCCTACAAAGGATAATTTGGCCATCTTTCCTCGAAGGCAGAATTCACAAATCAAATATGACTCGAAAGTCAATGAGCCCAAAAGCTCATGTTTCTCCAATTTGTTTATTCTGTCTTCTCCTATATGGCCAAGCCTGAGGTGCCATAAATACTTTAGAGTTATCTCATTTTTGGATCTATTAGATCCTATGGTATTCACTGTTTGCTCAGATATATTCACAGATACATCCATATGTATGTGATAGAGACTGTCAATCATAAAACCATTTTGAATCAATTTAATTTTCAAATAAATAAAAATCTTTCTGTGCTAAATAAAATACAGAAATCAAATTTCTGCTAGCAATAGGTAACAGTCCCTAAGTATCCTGAGCATATCTGACAAACCTTCTGAAGGTCTGTCACCCTTCATTCATGTTCTTTATGCTTCCCATGTATGTAGGACAGTTCCTCTTCCAATGGCCGTCCATTATGCAATGGAAACACTTTTTCTTGCAATTGGCCTTTTTCTTGGAACTTCCTAACTTGGTGTTTTCTTAGTCTTCTGCTTCTTCGCAGGCTTCTTCTTCTTCCAAATAGACTCTCTCTTGAAAGTAGAAACCAACTTGATAGCGAAACGATGCCCCTTGAACTTCTTCAAGGTCCCTAAGTTAGTTACCAATTTATTCAACAATTTTATTTTGGTGCATACAATCTTGTTCATATGGTAATTTACTATAAACTGTTCATATGAAGCTAGAAGGAATTGTGGGATCAAATCCCGTTTGCAATTCCTTGTGCATGGTCATGCCGAGCTTCTCAAGCTTCTTCAAGTCCTTTATCATGGTCAAATCATGATCGTGGACAGACTGCCCCTCATGCATCTTTGTCTTAAAAAGCCTCTTGGACACTTCAAAACATGCTGCGCGACTCTGATCACCATACAACTCTTGTAGGTGATTTAATATGTCCCTGGCAGTCTCATGTTCTCATGCTAGCATTGTAATTCATTGGACATGGATGCCATTGTGCAGCCCCTAACTTTATTGTCATTGTTCGTCCACTTAACAAGCGTCTTACGCTGATCAGTGATCGGACGGATTGGTAACACGGGGATTCCATGGTCTAGCATATACCCGAATTTCTCACAATTCAAAACTATTTTTTGAAATTTGCTGAGCCAATCTTTATAATTGGGTTTGGTCAAACGGTTGTTCTATGAGTTAAGAGTCTAGAAGCTGACTTTATAATCCTCAGAGAGTAAAGATTCTAGTTAGACTTTTGTACTTGATCCTAATATGTTCTAAGGTCTTTTAGAACAAATGTAACTCCCACTATTTTCTCGAATTCCTCACACTCCTCTGGTAGAAAAACGGAAATCCCACACGACTAGGGTTTCTAGTGGGTACTGCGGTCCCACCAATTTACATGCCACCTCACCTAACAGTTATTGGTGACACATAGATTGATGAATGTACAACTCTTGTACAATGCTTCTCAAGCATGTTGTAGTGCTACTTGGTCTCTAAGCCATGAAAACCTCACCTAACAGTTATTGGTCCCATTTCTTAGTTAAGTCAGACCCACCGTATAACCGTAGAAATAAAGTCGTCATTGGGTCCTCACCTAACAGTTATTGGTGCCCAACCCCACCTTTACCCTACAACATCTCATGTCTATAGAGAGGTCCAGCCCCCGATGCAACTTGACCACTTTATCCAGCCGAGACAAATCAAACATCAGAAAGGCCTTAGCAGCTCTACTACAGTGGAAGACCTATTGACTTAATATTGGTTAATCAGGTCTTAGTGTTTGCAACTTGAGATCTTCATAAGAGGTAATCGAACAATTGGCCTAGTAAGCAGGTGGGAGGCTTGTTGCCCAAGGTGACAAGCCAAGAGGGGGGGGGGGGTGAATTGGTTTCTTTTACTTTTAACTATCTTACTTGTGTTAAATGATGAGTTAGTAAACTTAAACAAATCACAATACAAACAACAAGAAGTATAGTGGTTCGGTGCTCTCCTTAGCACCTACATCCACTCCCCAAGCGACCCCTTGGGAATTCACTATAATCCCGGGATTACAGTTGGATTGTTTTCCGGGCTCACAATCCAAAAACCTTTACACTTTGGTTTTCCGGGTTCACCAAAAACCTATGTTGGTTTTACGGGCTCACCAACGAACCTTTGTTGGTTTTACGGGCTCACCAACGAACCTTTACAATTGGTTTTCCGGGTTCACCAATCAACCTATTCCGTTGGTTTTGCGGGCTAACCAACCAACCTTTACAAGTAGTTTAACAAATAAAGAAGAAGATTTAAACTCCTAGATGAGCAAATAAAATAATATAATCTACAAAGAAGAGTTTAGAAAGTATTTATCGCTTGTAGTGACTTCTCTCTTCTTTGTCAAGGATGCTTCACTCTTCAAGGGAGGATGGAGCTCTTGATGACTCTTTGAATCTGCTCAACCCCTTTCTTTGATTCTTGAATGAAGCACTTGGATGAAGAAGATTAGGGCACTTTCTCTTTCTTGTGTACTCTTTGATATTCTTTGGAAAGGATATTCTATCTGATGAATAGTGCCACTTTAAATAGTTTCCTACATCCATTGGACAAGCCCCAATGGTTAGAATTCAAAAACTAGCCGTTACTCACTGTTGGAAGGACAAAAAGTACATCTGCAGAACTAGCCGTTATGCTTCTGCCCGTGTTTGGGTCGGCTCAACCTGTCCTTGGGTCGACCCAACTTTCACTTGGGTCGACTCAAACATTCCTTGGGTCGACCCTCTCAGAAACACAGAAACTTGCAATTCAGCCTTCCTTCACTTGGGTCGACCCAACCTTTCTTTGGGTCGACTCAAGGTTCAGTTGGGTCGACTCAACTTCTTCTTGGGTCGACCCTAACAGGGTTTCCAGAGAACCTTTTCTGTCTTCTGTTCTGTCTTGCCTTTGGGTCGACCCACTCAGGGTTTGGGTCGACTCAAGCTTGGGTCGACTCAACTATATCTTGGGTCGACCCTCTCAGTAAATCCAGAGAACCATTTTCTGAGTTGTTTGAGGATCTTGATGTTTGGGTCGACTCATGCTTTCCTTGGGTCGACCCAACTCACTGTTCATTGTGCCATTTTTGCAGAAGTGTGCCAAATGCTTTCTTGATGTGCCGGGGTCGACCCAATCATCCTTTGGGTCGACTCAATCCACACTTTGCTGCATCTCAAGGTTAGATTCATTCAAATAAACAATGAAATGTATCTATATCAATTTATACAAATATGAGAGTAATAGACTTATAAATGAAGTATCGATTTAACTTATAACATACTCTAGATAATTGCTTGTTAATCATCAAAATAACACTATCATCCTCAATCTCCCCCTTTTTGATGATTACAAAATAAAGAGTATGAGCCTATTGATACTTATCTTAAAATCAGTTTTTGAAAGGGCTTAACTTGCTGAATTTCAGCTTTTCATATATAAGAGTGAAGTCTCCCCCTATATCATTCAAATGTTGCCAATTTGACTTTTTGAATTGCTCCCCTTTCATTTATAATTCATTAAAGATGAAACTCCAAAAATTTGAGATAAAACATGAGTTTCAGGTTATGTATCGAGGTGTGAAAGGTGCGTGCCAAATTCTGAAATTCTATGTGCCAAATTCTGAAATTTGATAGAAATTTTTGACTTGATCATTTTCATTGTTGCAAATTGCTCCCCCTTGGATGTATATGCTTTCCTATATGATTTTCAATTTGTTTTACAAGTTATTTCGTTATTTCTCCTTCTTTCTTTACTTCTCCTCTTATCACTCCTTTACTTCTCCCCTATTACTCTTTCTTTACTTCTCCCCCTTTTTGTTATCATCAAATAGATGCATGGGAAAAGACACAATAAATAACAAACATTCAAACTTCATTGATCAAAATAGGAACATTTTAGTACATTCATGCCCAAAAACAAAAAAAATACAATGTTCCTTAATCAAAGTTTAAAGATACATGATAAAAGCAAAATACATATGAGAACTAGATATCTAGCCTAGGCTCTAAACAGAAATGCTAATATCAGCCTAGGAGTATCTAATGGCTGGGATCTAGTCCTCATCCTCCTAGTGTACGTGGCGAGGGGAGGTCGAGCCTGGTGAGACTGTGTCTGGCGTGGAGCACGACGAGCTGGATGACTCTGTGCCGAAATCTCTGACTCAGCAGCCTGTGGCACAGATGGTCCATGGGTCTCTCTCTCTCCGGAGTGCTCCTATCTGCTGCCTCAGATCACTGATCTCAGCAGACATGATGTCCAGTCGGCTCGTCAGCCCATCAGTAATAGTCCTCGCCTGAGCTGACATACTATCTAATCTGCTCGTCAGCCCGTCAGTGATAGTCCTCGCCTGAGCTGACATGATCTCAGTCATCCTACTCCAGAACTCATCTGTATCTCTCGGAGGAACAGATGACGATGGTCCAGCCTCGAAGGTGCAGTAGGATGATCCATATGCTCCTCATCCTCAGGGATAGGGTCTCCATATCTGGTGCATCACCCTCTGGTGCCTCACCCTGAATCCCTGCTCCAGTATGAATCCACTGCCCGTTCACTTTCTCATATCCCATGCGTATAAGTGTCCGTGCAGTGTATGTGTCAGTATGAAGCAGATCCTGGATACCTCCCCCTCGACAGATATGCCGTGCTGTCGAAAAATCAAAGTGAGTATCATACCATAAGGTAGGATACTCTGGAGTTGCAGATCACTTTCCTCATCTGCTTCAGTATCATGGCCGGGAGATTTAGGGAATACCCTGAATAATATACTCCATTACTACTAGATCTCGCTCAGTGATGAGATCGAATCTCCCGCTCTTCGGAAATAAAATCCTATTTATAATGCTGAGCAGTAATCTCATTTCAACAGAAAGAGAGCTAGCTATTACCTTCTCCGAAAAGTCGAAGTCCTCATTTTCCATTATCAACTGAAGGGCTCTCATCTTATTTTCAGGCTTTTCCGGAGCGGCTCCTTCGCAGGGCAGATGAAGTAGCTCACTCAAACTCTCCTCGAAAACTCGAACCCTTACTCTCGAACTTCCGAAAACAAGCCCTCCCATTCCAGTTTTAAGGAAGGCATAGAACTCCCGAACTAATCCGGGGTAGATCATCACATCTAGGGAGCAAAGATACTCCCAACCTTGCCTTTGGATCCATTCCCTCAACCTAAACCCTTCTTGATCAAAGAACTCGGAATAGATCCTTCTCCCCCGTTGTAACCGGTCTCCCCGCAAATCTTGCAAGTATAACTGAGGGGGAAGGAGGAGGAGGTGGCTCCGCACGTGCCTCACGTTGTGGAGACACGGTAGATGGCTCCGTAGGTTGCCTTTCCTCACGTTGGATCCGTGAGACTCTTCCGGATCTCTTGGCTACGGCTCTTTTGGGTCCCATTTCTCCAAGATCTTAAGGTAATCTACTGTTTGGAGGAGTTTGGAGGAGTTTGGAGAGTGGGAATTAGAGTATTCAGAAGAGGACAAGGGCAAATAGTGCCCTAATAGTGCTCTCGGGTCCCCCTTTAACAGTGGGGTCCCGACGTTGGGGTCGACTCAAGAAATTTCTTGGGTCGACCCCATTCTGGGTTGGGTCGACCCAAGTGCAGAATTTTTCTTTTCTCTTCCTTTTTGCTTTTAAAAATTTTCCTTGCTTCCAATCCTTATAAATTCTTTCTGGGACAATGATACATGAGTAAGGAATCTATAGATAACAAGTTTGACTCATGTTTCATGGGTTTTTAGAAATTGGAGGAATGTATCATGAGACTACTTGCTCCCTTTTATATTTCTTCAATAAAAAGGATCACATATGCCTAATTCCCTCCTTAGCGTGCAGAATCTATCTTCACTCAAGGGTTTTCTAAATATGTCGGCTAATTGTTTTTCAGTGCATATATGTTCAATACATATGTTTCCATGCACATGATCCCTAATAAAATGATACCTTATTTCTATGTGTTTGGCTTTAGAATGCTGAACTGGATTTTTAGTAAGATTGATGGCACTAGTATTATCACATTTAATAGGAATATTATCTAGCTTAACTCCATAGTCCTCTAGTTGTTGCTTAAGCCATAGTACTTGAGCACAACAACTACCAGCAGCTATATATTCAGCTTCAGCTGTGGACAGTGCCACTGAATTCTGCTTTTTGCTAAACCATGATACTAAATTATTTCCTAAGAATTGACATGTGCCACTTGTGCTCTTCCTATCTAATTTGCATCCGGCAAAATCAGCATCTGAATATGCAAGCAAATCTAGACAGGAGTCTCTTGAGTACCATAATCCTATATTGGTAGTTCCTCTTAAATATCTAAGGATTCTTTTAACAGCACTTAAATGTGACTCCTTAGGATCCGATTGGTATCTAGCACATATTCCTACACTAAATACGATGTCGGGTCTACTAGCAGTAAGGTAGAGCAAGGATCCAATTAGTCCTCTATAAAGCTTAATATCAATACTCTTCCCTTTTCCATCTTTGTCTAGCTTACTAGTAGGATTCATTGGAGTGCCTACTCCCTTATGATTTTCATTCCCAAACTTCTTTAGTATTTCCTTTGTATACTTAGTTTGATGAATGAAAATGCCTTCCTTAGTTTGTTTGATTTGTAATCCTAGAAAGAAGCTTAGTTCTCCCATCAAACTCATTTCGAATTCTCCATGCATTAAATCAGCAAATTCTTTGCAAAGAGTATCATTTGTGGCACCAAAGATTATGTCATCTACATATATTTGAACCACTAATAGATTTTTGTCCTTTCTTTTGAGAAATAGTGTTTTATCTACATTTCCTCTACTAAAGTCATTATTAAGCAGAAATTTGCTTAATCGATCATACCAAGCCCTAGGAGCTTGCTTTAATCCATATAATGCCTTATGTAGTTTAAACACATGATTTGGCCAATTCATGATTCTCAAAACCAGGAGGTTGTTCTACATATACTTCCTCCTCAATAAAACCATTTAAGATGCACTCTTCACATCCATTTGATACAATTTAAAATTCATGAAACATGCAAATGCTAGAAGTAATCTAATAGCCTCTAATCTAGCTACAGGAGCAAATGTTTCATCAAAATCTATTCCTTCTTCTTGATTGTATCCCTTAGCTACAAGTCTAGCCTTATTTCTTATAACTACTCCATTTTCATCTAATTTATTTCTAAATATCCATTTTGTTCCAATTACTGAGTTATGCTTTGGTCTTTCAGTTAATGTCCATACATTACTTCTTTTAAATTGATTTAATTCTTCTTGCATGGCATTTATCTAATTAGTATCTTTTTCAGCTTCTTCATAAGTCTTAGGTTCTAATTGTGAAACAAAAGTAAGATAATTATTTAAATTTCTAAGTGATGATCGAGTTCTTACCCCTTGAGATGGATCACCAATGATTAAGTCTTTAGGGTGTCCATATGCATACCTCCATTCCTTTGGCAAGTTTTGAGATTGTGGTGGCATGCAATCATCTCCCTTATCTTGAATTGGCACGTCATCAATATTCAACTTTTCAAAGTCGATAATTCCTATATCATCATCAACAATATTTTCTTTTCTAGCAGACTCACTATCAGACTCATCAAATATAATATTGACTGACTCTTCCACTACTAGAGTTCTTTTATTGAATACTCTGTATGCCCTGCTAGATGTGGAGTATCCTAAGAAGATACCTTCATCTGACTTGGCATCAAATTTACTTAGATCCTCCTTGCCATTGTTTAAGATGAAACATCTACATCCAAATACTTTAAGATATTTAGCAGTTGGTTTCTTATTCTTCCAAAATTCATAAGGAGTTTTCTTGGTTATTGGTCGTATTAAAACTCGATTTAGAATATGGCAAGCAGTGCTTATAGCTTCAGCCCAAAAGTACTTTGGATGATTTGACTCACACAACATCGTGCGTGCCATTTCTGCCAATGTCCTATTTTTCCTTTCAACAACCCCATTTTGTTGAGGCGTTCTAGGTGCTGAAAATTGATGTGAAATACCATTTTTAGTGCAAAATTCTTCAAAGTGTTGATTTTCAAATTCAGTACCATGATCACTTCGAATTGCTACTAAGGTGAGTTTCTTTTCATTTATGATATTATTATATAGTTTCAAGAATTCTGAAAATGCTTCATTCTTATGTGCCAAAAATGAAACCCATGTATATCTTGAAAATTCATCAACAATAACTAGTCCATACTTCTTCCCTCCTAGACTCGCAGTTCTAGTGGGTCCAAATAAATCCATGTGTATAAGTTCAAAAGGCCTAGTTGTTGATACTATATTCTTTGATTTGAAAGATGATTTAGTTTGTTTTTCCAATGAACATGGTCCACAGATTTTATCCTTTTCAAAAATCAATTTTGGCATATCCTTTATTAATTCCTTCTTGACTAGTTTTGAGATTAATTCCATACTAGCATGTCCTAGTCTACGAAGCCAAAGCCAACTTGTTTCATTTTTTTTTCTTTATTAGTAATTAAGCATAATCCATTTTTCTTGCCTAAATCATGAAGATCTACCAAGTATATATTTCTTTGCCTTTGTCCTACAAGTACAATGCTATTATCTTTAGGATTTGTGATTATGCATCCACATGCTTCAAATGTGACTTTAAATCCTTTATCACAAAATTGACTTATGCTAAGCAGATTATGTTTCAATTCCTTAACTAATAAGATATTTTCTATAAAAATAGATGGAGTAATAAAAATTTTACCCTTTCCAATGATATGCCCTTTACCATTGTCTCCATAGATTACTACTCCACCCTTCTTTGATTCCAAGGTGACAAATTGATCTACGTCACCGGTCATGTGTCTTGAACAGCCGCTATCTAGATACCATCGTTTTTCCACTTTATCAGCTGCAAGACACCCCTGCAATCAAGATCAAGAAAGAGCTTTAGGTACCCAAACTATGTTGGGTCCTTTAGGGTTAGTACTTGATGTTCCTTTTGGAACCTAAACTTTCTTGAATTTAATCTTTTGATTATTACTTAATTTGTTTTGACTGGACTTTCTATAGTTACATTCATATGCTCTATGTCCTAATTTATTGCAGCAATGACAAGTAATATTTTCACTTTTAGCTTTTACAAAAATATTCTTTAAGAATTTTTGTTTCCTATTTGTTTTATATCCTAATCCAGCCTTATCATATACAGCTTTTTGACTATCAAGAATCATATTTAATTTGGTAGAACTAAGTGTAAATTTATCTACCAAGGATTTATATTTTTCAGCATCTTCTTTTAACTTGATATTTTCAGCAATTAGATTCTTGGTTTCATTTGTAAGTTTCCTACTTAATGTTTCATAGTTATGAGACAATTTTAACTTATCTTTGATAAGAGATTGATTTTCTTCTTTTAGAACTTTATTTTTATTGATTAGTTTCTTATGTTCTTCCACGAGTTCTAAGAATGCATCATGTAATTCATCAACAGTAAAATCACAGTCAAGTTCAGAATCTACCTCATCGTCATTAGCCATATGACACATTTGGGCCGTCTTTTGATGATCTTCCTCTTCAGAACTTGACTCCTCACTTTCACTCCATTCAGCCATGAAGTTCTTCTTTTTCAGTTTTCTTGCCATCCATTTCAAATCTGGGCAATCTATCTTATAATGCCCGGGTTTGTTACACTCATAGCAAATAGGAGTTTCTTTTTCCTTTTCTTTGTCCTTACCCTTTTCTTTGCTTGAGCTACCTTTGAGGAAAAGTTTCTTTCTATAAAATCAATTCTTACCTCTCATAAATTTTCTGAATTTTCTTCCAAGCATAGCCATCCCTTCTTCATCAAATTCATCATCATCATCTGAATCTTCCGATTCAGTTTGTTGTTTAGGGGTGGTAGTCTTTAGGGCAATGAGCTTTCTTCTCTTAACCTCATCTTTCAAATTTTGCCTCATTGTCAACTCATGGGTCATGAGTGATCCTAGAAGCTCCTCTAATTGCAGTGTGTTGAGGTCCTTAGCTTCTTGAATTGCGGTTACCTTGGCCTCCCAAATTCTTGGTAGAGACCTGAGAATTTTTCGCACCAATTCAGAGTTAGTGTAAGACTTTGCTAAACTCTTAAGCCCATTTATAATTTCAGTAAAACGAGTAAACATATCAGTTATGGACTCAGTAGATTCCATTTTAAACAATTCATACTTGTGTACTAATATGTTTATCTTTAACTCCTTAACTCGATTGGTCCCTTCATGAGTGACCTCAAGTTAGTCCCAAATTTCTTTAGCAGAGATGCAAGTAGATATTCTATTAAATTCACTTACATCTAATGAGCAATAAAGTACATTAATAGCTTTTGCATTTAACTGTGCCAATCTTCTATCACTTTCATTCCAATCCATTTCTGGTTTGGGTATGATAGTGCCCTCTATATTAAGTGTGGGTGTGTGAGGTCCTCTAGTAATGATATACCATAATTCATAGTCTAAAGCTTGAATGAATAACCTCATCCTAGCTTTCCAATATGTGTAGTTTGTGCCATTAAATAGAGGTGGTCTATTTGTGGATTGCCCCTCACTCATAGAACATCCCACTTGGGTTGTCATGATCTTTAACTCTTGATTGTGAGATCAATGAGTACTATTGGAGCACCTTGCTCTGATACCACTTGTTGCCCAAGGTGACAAGCCAAGAGGGGGGGGTGAATTGGTTTCTTTTACTTTTAACTATCTTACTTGTGTTAAATGATGAGTTAGTAAACTTAAACAAATCACAATACAAACAACAAGAAGTATAGTGGTTCGGTGCTCTCCTTAGCACCTACGTCCACTCCCCAAGCGACCCCTTGGGAATTCACTATAATCTCGCGGATTACAGTTGGATTGTTTTCCGGGCTCACAATCCAAAAACCTTTACCCTTTGGTTTTCCGGGTTCACCAAAAACCTATGTTGGTTTTACGGGCTCACCAACGAACCTTTGTTAGTTTTACGGGCTCACCAACGAACCTTTACAATTGGTTTTCCGGGTTCACCAATCAACCTATTCTGTTGGTTTTGTGGGCTAACCAACCAACCTTTACAAGTAGTTTAACAAATAAAGAAAGAAGATTTAAACTCCTAGATGAGCAAATAAAACAATATAATCTACAAAGAAGAGTTTAGAAAGTATTTATCGCTTGTAGTGACTTCTCTCTTCTTTGTCAAGAATGCTTCACTCTTCAAGGGAGGATGGAGCTCTTGATGACTCTTTGAATCTGCTCAACCCCTTTCTTTGATTCTTAAATGAAGCACTTGGATGAAGAAGATTAGGGCACTTTCTCTTTCTTGTGTACACTTTGATATTCTTTGGAAAGGATGTTCTATTTGATGAATAGTGCCACTTTAAATAGTTTTCTACATCCATTGGACAAGCCCCAATGGTTAGAATTCAAAAACTAGCCGTTACTCACTGTTGGAAGGACAAAAAGTACATCTGTAGAACTAGCCGTTATGCTTCTGCCCGTGTTTGGGTCGGCTCAACCTGTCCTTGGGTCGACCCAACTTTCACTTGGGTCGACTCAGACATTCCTTGGGTCGACCCTCTCAGAAATACAGAAACTTGCAATTCAGCCTTCCTTCACTTGGGTCGACCCAACATTTCTGTGAGTCGACTCAAGGTTCAGTTGGGTCGACTCAACTTCTTCTTGGGTCGACCCTAACAGAATTT
This sequence comes from Phoenix dactylifera, assembly GCF_009389715.1. Taxonomy (NCBI): domain Eukaryota; kingdom Viridiplantae; phylum Streptophyta; class Magnoliopsida; order Arecales; family Arecaceae; genus Phoenix; species Phoenix dactylifera. The sequence continues at coordinate 181,818 of NW_024068261.1, forward strand.
CCAGAGAACCTTTTCTGTCTTCTGTTCTGTCTTGCCTTTGGGTCGACCCACACAGGGTTTGGGTCGACTCAAGCTTGGGTCGACTCAACTATATCTTGGGTCGACCCTCTCAGTAAATCCAGAGAACTATTTTCTGAGTTGTTTGAGGATCTTGATGTTTGGGTCGACTCATGCTTTCCTTGGGTCGACCCAACTCACTGTTCATCTATGCCATTTTTGCAGAAGTGTGCCAAATGCTTTCTTGATGTGCCGGGGTCGACCCAATCATCCTTTGGGTAGACTCAATCCACACTTTGCTGCATCTCAAGGTTAGATTCATTCAAATAAACAATAAAATATATCTATATCAATTTATACAAATATACCGAGAGTAATAGACTTATAAATGAAGTATCGATTTAACTTATAACATACTCTAGATAATTGCTTGTTAATCATCAAAATAATACTATTATCCTCAAGGCTTCCCTTACTCAGAGAGTAAGGTCCTAATTAAGTAACCACCTTTCATGCTTTCCTAGACACCAATTAGATCAATTAATCTAATATGACTTGCTCATGTTGGTTCACTCTCGACTTGATTGAGGAGGTTTTAATTTAGGTCTCAATTGGGTTTGTTACATCACATGTAAACCTATCTACCCGGTTTTTATTCACATCACATGCAAACGGCACATCACAGGCAGTTATAATCGCAGCATCAAAATAAAGCTAAACTTTAAATAGGTGATGATCATGGATTCTAATTAGGTCGTATTACAAGCACATGCACGTCAATCGATCAATTGGTCTTCAACTCTTGAATTGGTTCCAAGCCTCCTTGATTCGATCCTTGACCAACTCTTGATCCAATCGCCATCAACCGCTTAGACCCCTGTTCATCTCATGCCTTGTCTTCAACTTGATCGTTGACGTACACCACATCACAGAAATACAACCGGATGTAAAATAAAAATAATAATAAATTACATCTTCTTTTAGGAGGCACGCAGGTCTCTCAAAACATCAAATAAGATGCATGCAAGCATCTGAAAAATTACATGACATTGCAGATCACATTGCAGGTCTTTACATTTAATACCAAAAGGGTTTGAATCCTATGATCATCACCACATGCAGCAATTATAATTTTCAGATCTGAAAACTAACTGATTATCTCATGACATAGGTTGCTGATCATGCTAATCATGATTCTAAACTTGTAATCCCATTAACAATGCAATTAGAATCATCTTTTTATCACATAAAAATTAGCATGCAAAAATCAGCACCCTAGAAAAATCTGCATGCAGAAAATTTTCAGCATGCATGATCATTCAATTTTCAGATCTATTAAGCCTATTAATAATTAATCCTTACCTTAATCTACGATGCCTAGGCTCTGATACCACTGTTAGAAAACCCCGATCATGCCGCTGATATTTCAAAACAAAATCAGATGGCAGCGGAAGAGGCATGTGCAGGATCGACGTTCATCGCATGAACGTTGTTTCATGAACCGTTCGTAGATAGATAAGGATTAAAAACTTTTAAAACCTTTAGAAGATCAGATCTTCACCTTGTGCGGATAGATGATCACCGCAAACTGAAGTTCATGGTTTAGGATGGAGGTTCGCTTGAAGCCGTTCAAGTGCCCGGCCTCTACGGGTATCCACACGAAGCAGAGAACCGATCCAAGCTTTCTATCTCCCCGGGGTGCTAGCTCCCTTGCAGAGATCACTTTTAATGGCTGATCTCCTCTCTTTCTTTCAACTCTTGAATATGCTTGAGAGGAGGAAGAAGAAGGATGAAGAAAAGAAAAGGAACGAAGCCCCTGCAGCCCACTTCCTTTTTCCTGCATTGGAACCAAGGAGGAGGAAGAAGGGGACCGCCAACACCTTGTCTTTTGCTTCCCTTGCTTGCGGCTGAAAACCAAGGAGAAGGAGGAGGAGGCCACGGCTGAGGAGAAGAGGGATTCACTCAAATTAGGTCAGCCCCCAAGGCCTCCTCTTAAATAGCATCTAGGGCTCCTACAAGTTAGGAGCCCTTTGACACTCTTCCATAAGAGGGGCGCCGGCCCCTCTCTTCATGCCGCACCAAGGAGGAGAAAAAGGGGAAGGGCGTGAGCCCCTCCTCTTGTGTTGCCCTAATTCTCATTAAGTAAGGTTTTGGATGCCCTAATATGGTCAAGCCCTAATCCAATTAGGCTTAGCCCAAGGGTGAACCAATTTGGATCCAATCTAGGTAAGTCCTAATCCAATTAGAACTTAAATCAATTTTGACTCAATTGAACTCTTCAATCCTAATCCAATTAGGAGTCTTATTGATTCATTAGATTAATAATTAATTGTGACTTAAGAAACCCTAATCCAAATTAGGACATATTTAATTTTAGTCCTAATCCAATTAGGACTCTATTTGAATCCGAAATCCTAATCTGATTAGGACTCTAGGAATCCTACTCCAAGTAGGAATCCAATTTTAATTCAAAACTCCTAATCTAATTAGGATTATAGGAATCCTATTCCAAGTAGGAATCCCAGTCCTACTCCAACTAGGATTTCCAGTCCTAATCCAATTAGAACTCTAGGAATCCTAATCGAAGTCGGACTCTTGTTTCAAGTCCAATTAATTAATTTCCTTTGTTCCTTCTTCAACTGAATATCAATCGAATTGATTACTTGTGATTCTTAATCACGATTCAACCATCGGTCAATACTTCTAGTGTGTGTGACTCCATAGATTCTACTCTGACTGGTAATGAGATATATTATGATCTCTATCACAATATCATTGAAAACTCCTTTCAATGGATTGGAACGATTCCAACTCTACTCATTAGGGTTTATCGATCATCGAGATAATCCCTGTGAGTCCCACCATCCACCAGTGACACCTAGCAGCATGTAGTGGCTACCCAGTAGAATAGAATGATGAACCTCTAGGTGCAGTTATCGTGTGATACAGTCCTACTATCGTGGATCCCTATAGACCGGAGGTCATGGATAACTCGTCAAACCCCTTCGTCTGTCATATGTCAAGATTTATTCGACTTGAGTTTGTTAGTGGAAAACTCTTTCTCCACTTTATATTAGTGCCCTGGCCAAGGTCTTAGAACTCAGTCTAACAAATCACATAGGATCACTCCTCTTCTATCAAGGTCGATAGATTTCATGTAAGTGCATACCCTACTCCTACAGTGAACTTAATGCAGCCAATCTACACTACAAGGACCCATATGACTAGAGACCATGTATACGTGTAGTCAAACTACAATAACCTCACTGTGAGTAGCTGAAGCACCGCAGGTCAAAGGACCAGTCATACTACTACAACATCAAGCAAGTCACTGACGAGTGGATAGACATCCAAGTGACTTCTTGTATTGGTCACGCTCAGTACCCTTGTTCTTAACAAGCACCTGCACTATTACTTCAGTGTCGCTACACTGTGGACTCGAGTCTCGTCAATCCATAAGGAAAGTAATCTGTGCACTGATCTCATCGGGATCGATCACCGTCCTCGTGATGATCCATCGATCAGGAGCATTTAGAAATTAATCACTAATGATACATGGCTCAAATTCTCAACTCTTGAGAATATGCATCATCATCTTATTAATTTCTTGGACGATTCATAGACACATAAATAATATGAATGAAAGGATGCCTTTTATTTATTCAATAATAAATAGTCAAGTACAAAATTATGTCCCTAGAATTAACAATGTGTCAGCCAGATTGGCTTCTAGGGCATACATCTAACAGTATAATATGAGGAATACTACAGCCCTCCACTAACCTTTTTGTACACATATGGTTCCTCTTCGTTTTTGATGAAATCAAACGATTTGATTACATCATCGAAATGAGTGTTCCAACTCTGAGATGCTTGCTTTAGTCCATAAATGGATCTTTGCAGCTTGCAGACCTTGTGATCACCATCACTGGAAGTGAAATCCTGAGGCTGTTTCATGTAGATATCTTCCTCAAGATATCCATTAAGGAATGCAGTTTTTACATCCATCTGCCATATCTCATAATCATGACAAGATGTAATGGCAAGCAACATTCGAATGGACTTCAGCATGGCTACCGGTGAAAAAGTATCCTGATAGTCAATGCCTTCGCGCGGACTATAATCTTTTGCCACCAACCTTGCCTTATAGGTCTCTACCTTACCATCCGAACCCATTTTTCTTTTGCAGATCCATTTACACCCAATAGGTACAATACCTTCAGGTAGATCTACTAAGGTCCATACTTGGTTGGAATGCATGAAGTCTATTTCTGACTTCATTGCATCCATCCATTTTTCGGAGTTGATGTCTAACATCGCTTCGTTGTAGGTCTTGGGATCATTACTATGATCTCTTTCTCCCATGAGGAACTCTTCCTCTATGTCCTCTGTAATTATACCTAAGTATCTTTCAGGAGGATGGGAGATCCTATTTGATCTACGAAGTGGACGAGGTTCTTCATGTATTGGCTCAATGTGAATAGGTTCACTAGGCTCAATTGCTCGTTGCTCTTGAGAGACTTTCTCTTCGAGCTCAATTTTCCTTCCACTACCTCTATCAAAGATAAACAGTTTTTCAAGAAGATGGCATGTCGGCTCACAAATACTTTGTGGTCTTTTGGGATGTAAAAATATATCCTAATGACTCTTTAGGATATCCAATGAAACGAGCACCAATTGTCCTAGCCTCTAACTTGTCTGCCTGTTGTCATTTGACTTGGGCCGGATATCGCTAAATCTTGAGATAAACAATACTTGGTTTCTTACCATGCCATATCTCATACGGTGTGGTAGGAATGGACTTAGAGAGAACTCTCTTCAATATGTAGATAGCTGTAAGTAGGGCATCTCCCCACAAGAATAAGGGTAAGTCAGTGAAGCTCATCATGGACCTGACCATATCCAATAGGGTCCGATTCCTCCTTTCTTGACACTCCGTTGAGTTGAGGTATTCCAGAAGGTGTCCATTGTGAAACTATACCATTTTGTTTGAGATAATGGTGAAACTCTCCACTAAGGTATTCTTCTCCTCCATCTGATCGAAGAACCTTAATGAGTTTTCCTATCTATTTTTCTACTTCAAATCTGAATTCTTTGAACCTTTCAAATGCTTCAGATTTATGTCTCATAAGATAGACATAACCATACCGTGAGAAATCATCGGTAAAAGTAATAACGTAGAAAAATTGACCCCTAGCCTACACATCGAATGGGCCACACACATCAGTGTATATTAGGGCAAGTATTTCAGCGGACCTCTCCCCGTGTCCTACAAAGAGTTAATTTGGCCATTTTTTCTTGAAGGCAAGATTCACAAATCGGATATGACTCAGACGTCAATGAACTCAAAAGCCATGTTTCTCCCAATTATTAATTCTGTCTTCTCCTATATGACCAAGTCTGAGGTGCCATAAATACTTTTGGTTTATCTCATCTCTAGATCTTTTCGGATCCTATGGTACTCACTGTATGCTCAGATACGCTCACAGATACATCCATATGTAGTGATAGAGACCGTCAATCATAAAACCACGTCCAAACAGTTTATTTCGCAAATAAATGGAAACGTAGTCTTTATTGAAATTGAATTCATAATGTTTCTAAGCTAGACAAGATACAGAAGTCAGATTTTTGCTAGCACTAGGTACAAAATAATAATCTCTAAGTATCAAACTAAATCCTGACGGTAAATACAAAGGAAATGTGCCCACAGCAACAATAGCAACTCTTGCTCCATTGCCAATCCGTAGGGTTACCGCACCTTGTTGCCCAGAGATGGTCACCCAAGAGGGGGGTGAATTGGGGTGTTTTAAAACTTTTTGTCTAATTAACAAAACACACAAGTGTATGTGCAAAAGTAAAATTAAAGTTGTAAGCACAGTCAATCGCAAACACAAAGGTATATAGTGGTTCGGAGCTTCCACTGCTCCTACATCCACTCCCCAAACACCTTTGAAAATTTTTCACTATAATCAGCGATTACAGTCCGATAGTTTTTCGAGTGAACTACCCAACTCGTTGTTTTATCCCGGGCTAACAACGAACCTACTATCCCCCATTTAACCTAGGCTTGGGACGCCTATCCCTTGTTCCAAGTCCTTTGACTGGAACAAGCACAATATTCAAGTGTTTTACAAGGATTTAAAAGCTCTTATGAAGCTAATAGGACAATGAAGAACAACAAACCGGAAGAACCCTCTTTGCCGTTGAAAGCGTGGGTGATGGTGGTTCTTCCGATGTGGATCATGTTGGCTTGAATGCGAGCTTTGACTGCCGAGTGGGAGTGAGTAGATGAGCACGAAATCAGATGAAGAAGACTTGAATGCACTTGATTTCTCCTCTTGAAAGCACCAACTCCCTTGAACCTCTTTCTCTTTCTTCTCTCTTGAATGATTTTATGTTTGGTGGTGAGAAGTTGTTTTAAAGGCACTTAAAAGCTCCTTTTTATAGTCATACAAGCAATAGATCTGTTAGACACAAAATATAACCGTTTGAAATTCAAACAAACCTGCAAAAGTGTGTCAGTCGCGTCCCAGGCGCTCCGGAGACGTCTCCGCTTGAACGAGACGTCTCGGCTATATAGAAATTCTTTTGATGATGTTTGGAGTCGACTCGGTGCTTTCTGGGGACGTCTCGGGGATGTTTGTGCTTTATGCGTGGGGACGACTCCGCGTCGTCGGGGACGACTCCGACGTTTTCTTAATGAAAAAGCAAGTCCTCTGGAATCCCTGAGAGAGTCGACTCGCGTGCTTCGGGGGACGTCTCGGGATATTTGTGCTTTATGTGTGGGGACGACTCCGCGACGTCGGGGACGACTCCGATGTTTTCACAATGAAAAAGCAAGTCCTCTGGAATCTCTGAGAGAGTCGACTCCGCATCCTTCGGAGACGACTCACGCGCATCCTTTGAAATCGGCCTTTCTGCCGTCTCTGAGAGAGTCTGAAGGATTTTAGCATGTTATAATGCGCAGCGGAAGCTAGGGATTTTCAAAATTTCTTAATAAAGTCCCTATGCATGAAACCCTTTTAAGCCTAGATCACCTTAATGATTACAATCAAATGATATAAAATAAATGCAGAATTAGTAGAATACCTCAAACGCTAATCCAAAGTGTACAATCTCCACGAGGCGTCCAAGTGTCCGCCCTCCAATGGTGATCTCAGGTCATAGGATCAGTTGCACAACTCCCACTAAGAGAATCATCTTTTGACATGTAAGTAAGACTTCATAAGATTTCTCTTTGTAGGTCAATTCAGTGAACTCATTCCTCTAATGAGCACCCACATCTTTGTATTAGTGTCTCCACACAAATGATTGTGAGATCAATCATCCTCTGCATCGAGCATACATAAGACATGCCAGTCTTTCCGGTAATCATTGATCCCCGACTCAATGTACCAATGACTGGGAATATTTAAGATTAGGATTTTAGGATTTTAAGTCTCACTAGTATGATCTCATCATAGTCTTAAAACTATTGCCCTAATCTAAGGAGTTTATCATAAATATAATCAACAGCATATGATAAAACATAACGCCTTTATTCATATTTAAAGGTCATGTACATGATTTGGACAAATCAAAAGAAAAAAAAACTTTCGCAATACATATTGCGATTGGCTTGTAGGGCATCTACTCTTTCAATCTCCCACTTGCACTAAAGCCAATCGCTCTTATATTTTATCCCCATACAATCGAGGTGGCGATCGAACTGCTGTTGTGGTAGAGCTTTAGTGAACGGGTCTGCTAAGTTGTTCTTTGTGTCTACTCGTTCAATGACTATGTCTTGTCTCTCGACGATCTCTCGAACGAGGTGGAAGCGTCTTAGAATGTGCTTGGATTTGTGATGAGATCTTGGTTCCTTTGCTTGAGCAACAGCTCCAGTGTTGTCACAATAAACTGAAACTGGTCCAGCAATCTCAGGAACTACTCCCAACTCAGCGATAAACTTCTTCATCCAGACAGCTTCCTTAGCGGCTTCACTTACAGCGATGAATTCTGCCTGTCAGTAGTTGAGTCAGCTACAGTTTGCTGCTTGGGA